>NC_038243.2:44709795-44929555 GCF_000004515.6 Glycine max | reverse complement strand
ATTAGGGTTTATGACTATTTTAAAAACTTAGGGTTTACGGATACTTCACTAATTAGAGTTTACGGGTATTTGACAACTTATTGTTTAGGGTTCACAGGTATTGGACTAATGAGGGTTTATGTGTAGTTGAGTAATTAGAATTTAGTGTTACTTGACCAATTAGGGTTTAGGATTATTCGACAAATTAGGGTTACTTGACTAATAATGATTTAGGGGTATTTTACAAATTCGGTTTTATGCGTACTTGACAAATTAGGGTCAAGCGGTATTTGACTAATTAGGGTTTATGGGTACTTTAGTAATTGAGGTTTATGGGTATTTGACAAATTAGGATTTAGGGTTACTTGACATAGTAGGAAATAAGGGTATTTGACTAATAAGGGTTTAGGGGTACTTGACTAAGTAGGGTTTAAAGGTATTTGAAAAATTAGGGGTTTAGGGTTACTTGACAAATTAGGATTTATGTGTATTCGACTAATTAGAGTTTATGTGTACTTGACTAATTAGGATTTTGTGTTATTTAACTTATTAGGGATTATGGTTATTTGACAAATTAGACTTTAGGGTTACTTTGCTAGTTATGGTTTAGGGATATGTCAAAGATAAGGGTTTAGGATTACTTGACTAATTGGGTTTTAATGGATATTTGACAAATTAAGGTTTAGGATTTCTTTACAATTAAGCTTTAAATGGTATTTGACTACTTAGGGTTTATGTGTACTCGACTTATTGGGGTTTAGTATTACTTGACCAATTAGGGTTTAGGGTTATATTACAAATTAGGGTTTATGGTTATATTAGTAATTAGGGTTTTGTGGTATTTGAGAGATCATGGTTTAGGTTTACTTGACAAGTTGGGGTTTAAGGCTATTTGAAAAATTAGGTTTTATGGGTACTTGAGTAATGAAGGTTTAGAGGTATTTGACAAATTAGGATTTAGGGTTACTTGACAAAGTAGGAAATAAGGGTATTTGACTAATTATTGTTTAAGGGTACTTGACTCATTCGGGTTACTTGACTAAGTAGGGTTTAGGGGTTTTTGAAAAATTAGGGATTTAGGGTTACTTAACAAATTGGGTTTTATGTGTATTTGACTAATTAGGGTTTATGTGTACTTGACTAATTAGGGTTTTGTGTTACTTAACTAATTAGGGATTATGGTTATTTTACAAATTAGACTTGAGGGTTACTTTGCTAGTTATTGAAAGACAAGGGTTTAGGATTACTTGAATGATTGGGTTTTAATGGGTATTTGACAAATTAGGGTTTAGGATTTCTTGACAATTAAGCTTTAAAGGGTATTTGACTACTTAGGGTTTATGTGTACTCGACTTATTGCGGTTTAGTGTTACTTGACCAATTAGGGTTTAGGGTTGTTTGACAAAATAAGATTTCTTGACTAATTGGGTTTATGGGTATTTAACAAATAAGGGTTTAGGGTTACTTGACAAATTCGGGTTTATGGATATTTAGGGTTTAGGGGTATTTGAAAATTTAGGACTCATGGGTTACTTGACAAATTAGGGTTTATGCGTGTTTAACTAATTAGGGTTATGAATACTTGACTAATTATGGTTTAGTGTTACTTGACCAATTGTGGTTTACGGTTATATTACAAATTAGGGTGTATGGTTACATGAATAATTAGGGTTTAGCGGTATTTGAGAGATCATGGTTTAAGCATAGTTGCAAGGGTCCAAATCATAGTTTTTTTTATTCTGTGCTCCAATTTTGAGGTGGTTGTCCATGGAAATGGTGCACGATATTTTTTTTTTGGATTCTTTGACGTCCAAAAAATGGAAATGGTTGGTCACGAATATCATTAAAATTTTGGGCATAATTTTTAAAAAAAAAATATTGAACATGAGATTTTAAGCATAGTTGCAAGGATCCAAATCTTAGTTTTTTCGATTTTGTGCCCCTATATTGAGTTGGTTGTCCATGAAATTGGTTCATGATATTTTTCTTTTTGATTCTTTGACGTCCAAAAAATGGAAAAGGTGTGTCACGAATATCATTAATGTGTTGGACATAATTTAAAAGAAAATACAGAACATGGGAACTTAAGCATAGTTGCAAGGGTCCAAATCATACTTTTTTCAATTTTGTGATCGTATTTTTAGGTGCTTGTCCTTGGAAATGGCGCAGGATATATTTGTTTTTGTATTCTTTGACGTTTAAACTATGTAAAACGTGTCAAGAATATCATTAATATGTTGGACATAATTTTAAAAAAATGCAGAACATGGGCACTTAAGCATAGTTGCAAGGGTCCAATTCAAGGTTTTTTCGATTTTGTGCTCCTATTGTGAGATTGTTGTCCATGGAACTGGTGCATGATATATATTTTTGGCTTCTTTGACGTTGAATCTATGAAAAAAAGTGTGTCATGAATATCACTAATGTCTTGGGAATAATTTTAAAAAAATTCAGAACATGGGCACTTAAGCATAGATGCAAGTGTCCAAATCATAGTTTTTCGATTTTGTGCTCGTATTTTGAAGTGGTTGTCCACGGAACTGGTGCACGATATTTTTCTTTTGGATTCTCTGTCGTCCAAACAATGAAAAAAGTATGTCATGAGTATCATTAATGTGTTGGACATAATTTTAAAAAAAATGTAGAAAATGAAAACTTAATCATGGTTGCAAGGGTCCAAATGATAATTTTTTGATTTTGTGCTCTTATTTTGAGATGGTTGTCAATGGAACTAGTGCATGATATATTTTTTTTGGATTCATTGATGTTGAATCAATGGAAAATGTTGGTCACAAATATAGTTAATTTGTTGGCAATAATTTTAAAAAAATTCTGAACATGGACACTTAAGCATAGTGGCAAGGGTCCAAATCATAGTTTTTTCGATTTTGTGCTCCTATTTTGATATGGTTGTCCATGGGACTGGTGCATGATATTTTTCTTTTGGATTCTTTGACATCCAAAAAATGAAAAAGGTGTGTCATGAATATCATTAATGTGTTGGACATAATTTAAAAAAATACAGAAAATGGGAACTTAAGCATAGTTGCAAGGGTCCAAATCATAGTTTTTTCGATTTTGTGCTACTATCTTGAGATGGTTGTCCATGGAACCGGTGCATGATACATTTTTTTCGCTTCTTTGGTATTGAATCTATGGAAAAAGTGTGTCATGAATATCATTAATATGTTGGTAATAATTTTTAAAAAAATGTAGAACATGGACAATTAAGCATAGTTGCAAGGGTCCAACACAGTTTTTTTTATTTTGTGCTCCTATTTTGAGGTGGTTGTCCACAGAACTGGTGCACGATATTTTTTTTTTGGATTCTCTGTTGTCCAAACAATGAAAAAAGTGTGCCATGAGTATCATTAATCTGTTGGACATAATTTTAAAAAAAAATATAGAAAATGGGAACTTAATCATGGTTGTAAGGGTCCAAATGATAGTTTTTTCGATTTTGTGCTCTTATTTTGAAATGGTTGTCAATAGAACTAGTGCATGATATATTTTTTTTGGATTCATTGATGTTGAATCAATGGAAAACGTTGGCCACAAATATAATTAATATGTTGGGAATAATTTTAAATTAAGCATAGTTGCAAGGATCCAAATCATAATTTTTCCGATTTTGTTATCCTATTTTGAGGTGGTTGTGCATGGAAATGGTGCATGATATATTTCTTTTTGGATTCTAACGTTCAATCTATGGAAAACTTGTGTCACAAATATCATTAACATGTTGGACATAGTTTTAAAAAATGCAGAACATGGGTACTTGCATAGTTGCAAGTGTCCAAATCATAATTTTTTCGATTTTGTACTCCTATTTTGAGATGGTTGTTCATGGAACTAGTGCACGATATTTTTTTTCTTGGATTCTTTGACCATCAATATAACGGAAAAGTGTGTCACGAATATCATTAATGTGTTTGACATAATTTCAAAAAATTTGAACATGGGAACTTAAACATAGTTGCAAGGGTCCAAATCATAGTTTTTTCGATTTTTTGCTCCTATTTTGAGAGCGTTGTACATGGAACTGGTGCATGATATATTTGTTTTGCTTCTTTAATGTTGAATATATGGAAAAAGTGTGTCACAAATATCATTAATGTGTTGGGAATAATTTTAAAAAAATATAGAACATAGGCACTTAAGCATAGTAGCAAGGGTCCAATTCAAGGTTTTTTCGATTTTGTGCTCCTATTTTGAGAGCGTTGTACATGGAAGTGGTGCATGATATATTTTTTTTTGGTTCTTTAATATTGAATATATGGAAAAAAAGTGTCACAAATATCATTAATATGTTGGGAATAATTTAAAAAAAAAATGCAGAACATGGGCACTTAAGTATAGTTACAAGGGTCCAAATCACAGTTTTTTCGATTTTGTGCTCCTATTTTGAGGTGATTGTCCACAGAACTGGTGCACGATATTTTTCTTTTGGATTCTCTGACATGCAAACAATGGAAAAAGTATTTCATGAATATCATTAATCTGTTGGACATAATTTTAAAAAAAAAATGTAGAACATGAGCACTTAAGCATAGTTGCAAGGGTCCAAATCATAGTTTTTTCAATTTTGTGCTCCTATTTTGATGTTGTTTTTCATGGAACTGGTGCATGATATTTTTGTTTGGGATTGTTTAACATCCAAAAAATGGAAAAGGTGTGTCATGAATATCAATAATGTGATGGACATAAATTTTAAAAAATACAAAACATGGGAATTTAAGCATAGTTGCAAGGGTCCAAATCATAGTTTTTTTGATTTTGTGCTCCTATTTTGAGGTGGTTGTCCACGAAACTGGTGCACGATATTTCTCTTTTGGATTCTTTAACATCCAAATAATGGAAAAAGTGTGTTATGAATATCATTAATCTGTAGGACATAATTTAAAAAAATTGTAGAACATTGACATTTGAGCATAGTTGAAAGGATCCAAATCATAGTTTTTCGATTTTGTGCTCCTATTTTCAGATGGTTGTCAATGGAACTAGTGCATGATATACTTTATTTGGATTCTTTGATATTGAATCTATGGAAAATGTTGGTCACAAATATAATCATTATGTTGGGAATAATTTCAAAAAAAATTTAGAACACGGGCACTTAAGCATAGTTGCAAAGGTCCAAATCATAGTTTTTTCGTTTTGTGATCCTATTTTGAGGTGATTGTGCACGGAAATGGTGCATCATATATTTCTTTTTGAATTCTTTGATGTTCAATCTATGGAAAATGTGTGTCACGAATATCATTAATTTGTTGGACATAGTTTTAAAAAAAATGCAGAACATGGGTATTTGCATAGTTGCAAGTGTTCAAATCATAATTTTTTTCGATTTTGTGCTCCTATTTTGAAGTGGTTGTCCATGGAACTAGTGCACAATATTTTTTTTGGATTTTTTTACCATCAATATAAGGGATAAGTGTGTGACGAATATCATTAATGTGTTTGATAAAATTTCAACAAAATTTGAAACATGGGAACTTAAGCATAGTTGCAAGGGTCCACATCATAGTTTTTTCGATTTTGTGCTCCTATTTTGAGAGAGTTGTACATGGAACTGGTGGATGATATATTTTATTTGTCTTCTTTAACGTTGAATATATGGAAAAAGTGTGTCACAAATATCATTAATGTGTTGGGAATAATTTTAAAAAAAATGCAGAACATGGGCACTTAAGCAAAGTTACAAGGGTCCAAATCATAATTTTTTCAATTGTGTACTCCTATTTTCAGGTAGTTGTCCTTGGAACTGGTGCACGACATTTTTCTTTTGCATTCTTTGACGACCAAACGATGGAAAAGTATGCCATGCTTATCATTAATATGTTGTACATAATTTTAAAAAAATGTAGAATATGAGCACTTAAGCATAGTTGCAAGGGTCTAAATCAAAGTTTTTTTCGATTTTGTGCTCCTATTTTGATATTGTTGTTCATGGAATTGGTGCACGATATTTTTCTTTGGGATTATTTAACATCCAAAAAATGGAAAAGTTGTGTCACGAATATCAATTGTGTTGAACATAAATTTAAAAAAAAAATACAAAACATGAGAATTTAAGCATAGTTGCAAGGGTCCAAATCATAGTTTTTTTGATTTTGTGCTCCTATTTTGAGGTGGTTGTCCACGGAAATGGTGCACGATATTTTTCTTTTGGATTCTCTAACATCCAAACAATGGAAAAAGTGTGTCATGAATATCATTAATCTGTTGGACATAATTTAAAAAAATTGTAGAACATTGACATTTGAGAATAGTTGAAAGGATCCAAATCATATTTTTTTCAATTTTGTGCTCCAATTTTGAGATGGTTGTCAATGGAACTAGTGCATGATATACTTTTTTTGGATTCTTTGATATAGAATCTATGGAAAATTTTGGTCACAAATATAATCATTATGTTGGGAATAATTTCAAAAAAATTTAGAACATGGACACTTAAGCATAATTGCAAAGGTCCAAATCATAGTTTTTTCGATTTTGTGATCTTATTTTGAGATGGTTGTGCATGGAAATGGTGCATCATATATTTATTTTTGAATTCTTTGATATTTTTTCGATTTCGTGCTCCTATTTTGAAGTGGTTGTCTATTATTATTATTATTATTATTATTATTATTATTATTATTATTATTGTTGTTGTTGTTATTATTATTATTATTATTATTTGTTGTTGTTATGATTATTATGATTATGATTATTATAATTATGATTATGATTATCATTATCATTATTAATATTATTATTATTATTATTATTATTATTATTAAAAATGTGACATGAACAACAATAATAATAATAATAATAATAATATCATTATCATTATCATTATTATTATTATTATTAAAAATTTGACATGAATTTGTGGATTATTTACTATTTTTAAAATTCAATGCTTTTCTCAAAAATATGTTATACAATTTTTTCATACATAACTTAGTCTTTTCTCTCATTTTTTTTCCTTTATGAAAGTTTTTATATTTTTTAATTTATATTTATATTTTATAATTTCACATTTCATATTTTTTTGTCTTATAAGTATTGACATATATAAACATTTGAAAGATGTAAGATGATGTTTTTTTATTAGTTTGATTTATATTTTCCTTATTCAATATTTTGAATAATAAGCTAAGTTATGTAGTAAAAAATACTCATTATGTTAGATATTATCTAACATGAACCATTATGTGGTACAAGATAAACTTAAATATTTACTAATGTATCATAACAAAGACAATGCAATGAATATCATGATCGAACTTTCAAATATGAATAATAAATAAATTATAATATAACTTTTTTTTGTATTGAATACTAAACCATAAACCCAAAACCTCAAACCCCCAAACCCCAAACTCCAAACCCTCAACCATCAACCCCAAACCCCAAGCCGTAAGTCCCAAATCCTAAACCCGAAACCCTTAACCTTAGTCATAGCTACCAATGCCCAGACTTAACACCAACCCAAAACCCCACCAACACTATCGTGATCGAACCTCAAATCTAGTTGCCTTTGTCACCATAGTTAGGTTTCAGATCTCGAGTATGAAGAGGAACTCGTTGCACCAAGTCACATGCTGACCTTGAGATGTCACAAATCAACTTCATGGTGGAGACAGTAGCGATATTGTCCATTAAAGCTAAGGGTTCTCTCACTAAGATTTGGATAAGAAATCTTTGACTACTTTGATATGAGGGCAGATGACCACCGTGGTCTAATACCCTAAAAATAATCCAATAATTATTTAGATAAGGATATCTAAATATATCTTTTAGTAAGGAAAAATATAGATTAAATTGTTTTAAACTATTATATTGTTATTTGTATTTTGAAAAGATGTTAGTTTAATAATATATTGGATTGATTAAAGATAATTACAATTAAATATAATAGAAATAATAAATGAAGAAAAATCGGTTAAACAAATTTTAAATTATGTATAATTCTTATATAAGGGTAGACAGTAACTTATCTTATAATCCTACACATAAACGATTTTTCTTTGTATTAGTGGGTTATTCAAGGATTGAGAAAAAGAAAGAAAGCGGCAAAAAATCTTCAATCAATAAAGTTAAGCTCCAAAGTAAATGCACCCTGGAGGAGAACCTAAACATGACACAAAAGACTATGCAGACCCAGAAACATTACATGCATACCACTGTCAGCAGCAGGTTTCTGACGAATATATTCCATCAGGGGTGTGACAATAGGTGTTTCCTTGCTGGCCCCGGGAAAAGATACAATATAAGAATGAGACCAATGATACTGAAATTTGTCTTCAGATAAATCCTCATGACCACATTTAGCCTAGAAGCCAGTACTAAGATCCTCTAAAACACATTTAACAATAGAACTAATGTAGAAACAACATACACCACCATAACATTAGGCAATGGCAGATGAGCACATAATGTCAGAGACAGAAAAGTGATCATGGTGTTGTTTCTAATGCTTATTTATCAATTCACTTTGAAATAAGTGTAAATCAAATACAGTTGGTGAACAAATAACTAACCAGCTTGCTCAGCTTCTTTTCTTTCCAATTGTATCTCTGCACTAGGAAGATGCTCTTGAGGTTTTGCAATTAGTTTGAGGAACTCAAGATAATCTGGATCTGTCCTTATGAATTTAAAAAAAATAAAATAATGATAATCATGAATAAAGAGAGCACATGTTGAAGCATTTTACATAAATTAAATTAACATGACATCAACCTTTGAATATAGTCCCTTCACGTCCATCTTTTTGGCACTTGGCTTTGGAACACGCTGAGAAGGTGCATACTCAACTATCACTTTATACTGGGCACCTGATTGTACGTACATTCAAGTGTAAAAACGATGTCATTCAAGTGGGTGAAGTGTTAGAGAAATAAAATACAAAAATAAAATACCCCGCTCGTTAACAAAAACGTGCCCATCAAAGAACTCGGTGAACTCGAAAACGTCATCGGGACACTTGAAGTCTATATAGGCTCGGGAATGCATCTGACGCTTGTGACTGCAAATAATAATAATAATTAGGGATTTGTTAGGGTTACAGAGAGAACACACAGGTAATGTTTGAATAGTTATTACCTGTTGTTGCCGGGACGGAAGGAGAACCAATTGTAGCGAGAAGCGAAGTGAGAATCGATGTGTTGGGAAGAAATCGGATAGAGTGAGAGAAGGGGACAAATGCCTAATCACAACTTTCGTCTTTTCCCTTTCCGAACGGACCTTCATCTTTCTCACCACACCATTCTTATTCTTCTTTTCCTAAGCTCTTTGTCTGCCTTTGTTGATTTCTTTATTTCTTCCTTCCACCAACCAACTCGGCTCAACCCATTAATTTACGACCCAATTTCGAACGTTTCCTAATTCCTAATTCACTCTCTCTCTACCAAGGTGTCGTATCAACTTTCTTCTGGAGAAGAAAGCTTTAAAAATAAAGCATGTTTTTATATCTCCCAAGTCCTAACAATTAGAGCTTTGTTTTTTAGGAGAGAAAAAAAAAACAAAAATTATTTTAAAAATAAAAGAACAACTTTAACATTAAAATGAAAATAAATAATAAAAAAAATCTCTCATCAAATGATTTATTTTATTATTTTCAATTCTAAACCCTAAACCATAAATCACAAACTCCAAACTATACACTCTAAATCATATGTCCTCAATCTCAAACCCTAAATCTTACACTCTAAACCATCAATCCTAGACCCCAGATCTTAAATCATTAGTGGGTACAAACTATCGTTCCCTTTTGAGTTAAGGATGCTTTCTTCATAAATATTGTAGTCTTGCAGTTGATTCTTTATAGATATCAATCGAGTATAATAATCCTAAATCTTAAATCTTAGACCCTAAAACCCATTAAAAATCACAAGAAAATACTATGGATTATATAAAATTCCTAAAACACAATGGATTATGTAAAACTCCAAAAATTCAAAAGCCATAAACCACAATAAAGAAGTTGAAGGACACATAATGATATTGTTAACCATCTTTTCATAAATCTTTCTTCTAATGAATTCAAGGTGTACTTTAATCTGAGTGATAAATGGTGAATTAAGACAGACATTTGAGTAGATTTCTTAAGTGATTGTTGTGTGTGAAAGATATGTAAGAGTGACAATGTGACTTACACGAGATAACAAAATATACGATGACAACTTATGTTTTTGTTGGTTGAAAAACTAAGTGATCTAAAACACCTAAATTTATCCGGGTACCACAATACCTCCCTGGTAAAAATAGCTTCTGCAAATTAATTTTCAAAAAAAAATATTTTTATGAAGAAAATGCAAAACGAGGTGTGTTTAGTAATTGTCATCAATAATTTTAAGCAGTGAAACGGCCTGGCTCAAACTAAAAACACATCGTATTTACGTTCCACAGCTCTTATTTTTCTAAAGGCACCACCTACTGAACTTAAAAAAAAAAGTGCAAACTAGGGTAACATCAGGGTCATTCATTTGATCCAACGGTTAAACTCTCTTGAGTGCACCTCCCGTTGACACTCAGACGCCGTGCACAGCCCATGACACATTGTAACAGCGAGAGGCAGGCATAGGCATGTTAGGTGGAATCCAATTCTCAAACCCCAATCGTTACTCAGTATTCTTCTTCTTGTTCTTGTTTCTGTTTCGTCATTTTTTATCTTATGTTCCTTGAATCAATTGTGATGCTTAGAATTTGTTGCACTTGCACGCGTTGACGGACAATGAAGCTCCCTGTGCGTTACTTGATTGTTATTTTGACCTTCATCTGCACCTTGGTTTGCTACATCGAACGAGTTGGGTTTTCCATCGCGTACACAGTTGCTGCTGACGGTGCCGGAGTGAATCAATCGAGCAAAGGTACAATACTGTCCACTTTCTATTACGGATACGCCTGTTCTCAAGTTCCCGGAGGATGGGCAGCTCAGAAAATCGGGGGGAGGAGGGTCCTGCTTCTTTCATTTCTGTTGTGGTCATTAACTTGTGCACTACTTCCTCTGGATCCCAATCGCGTTTTGCTTTTAGTCATTGCTCGTTTGCTCGTTGGTATAGCACAAGGCTTCATTTTCCCCTCCATCCACACAGTTCTAGCACAGTGGGTCCCCCCTCACGAGAGATCTAGATCCGTCTCTCTCACCACTTCTGGGATGTACCTAGGTGCAGCTCTAGGAATGCTTCTTCTTCCAACTCTAGTCAAGTTCAGAGGTCCTGAATCTGTGTTCCTTGCGGAGGCGGCATTGGGCGCTTCATGGTCTTTACTTTGGTTCAAATACGCCACTGATCCCAAATCCACTGCCTCTGGTGTCGGGGAATCAGTCTTGCCCGTCAATAAAAAAATTGACACTCATAACACAAAACTACCTTCAGCCAAAATCCCCTGGGTGAATATTTTAACCAGCTTCCCTGTGTGGGCCATTGTTGTCAACAATTTCACCTTTCACTATGCTTTATATGTGCTCATGAACTGGCTCCCAACCTACTTTGAATTGGGCCTTAAGCTTAGCCTACAAGATATGGGTTCCTCTAAAATGATGCCCTATCTCAACATGTTCCTCTTCTCCAACATTGGCGGCGTTGTCGCTGACTACTTGATCACCAGGAGAATATTATCTGTCACCAAAACCAGGAAATTCTTGAACACCTTAGGATTCTTGGTTGCTTCTCTTGCCTTGGTGGTGATTCCCAGTTTCAGAACTTCTGGTGGTGCTGTCTTCTGTTCTTCTGTGGCTCTTGGTTTCTTGGCACTTGGCAGAGCTGGCTTTGCAGTGAACCACATGGATGTTGCTCCTAGATACGCTGGAATAGTGATGGGTGTTTCTAATACTGCCGGTACGTTAGCTGGTATTGTTGGTGTTGACCTGACTGGGAAGCTTCTTGAAGCTGCTAAGGCTGCTAATTCTGATCTTTCAAGTCCTGAAAGCTGGAGAATAGTGTTTTTCATTCCTGGTTTTCTATGCGTTTTTAGTTCTTTTGTATTTCTACTATTTTCAACTGGGGAGAGAATTTTTGATTGAGGTAGCCTTGTCATTTTCATGGCTCGTGAGCTGTTGTTATTCTGGGGATTTAATTTTTATTCCATCTCCATATTATATCATTCTTGGATAGGAGAGGTCATGTTGTCATAACTGGATATGAATTTTTGTTGTTATTATTTTTTCTCCATCTTGTACTATTCCTAGCTAGTAAAGGCTACAACCCAGCTTGCATCAAGAGTGATATTTTCATTTATGTATTTCTGAATGTCACTTCCATAGTTTCTTTAATCGTAAAAATGTTTTGTGCTCTTTGAATTTTTTTGTTGAAGTTTCATTTTGCACCAATCAGAGTTGATACGGATTACTTTTTGGGTTGATAGTTAACCTGTCTTACTTATCTCTTTCTGTTCCTCCACTGTGAAAGATTGGCTAATTAAATGCATATTTTATACTTTACCTAACATTCTTATCACCTTGAGTGGAGCTGGAGACTTACTGGATTTGATTTTGCCATTCCGCTACCCAGACCTCTGGTGACTCATCTAATCTGCAATCCTTCCAATATGCAGTAAGTGCAACAAGTGATAAGATTATGATATACTATATTAACCTTGTTCACTTGACATATTTGATGTGTTAAATGCTGAAATATTGCCATTAATTTACTGTTGCATATGATGGCTATTTCTGTTTTTAATACTAGCTCGTCTCTATAAATATCTGTTTGATCAATTCAGTGTTGTATTACCAATCATATAATATTGTATAATGCGATTCTTTTGTATTTCTATTTCTATGATGCATATAGTGTTTTAGGTCCAATTCAATTAATGTATCTTTCATTTGTTGAGGTTCAGATCTTGTGCATTGGCTGAATGGACTTATGTGGCTCTGGTTTGGGTATACCTAATCCCTTAAAATGCAAAAATTCAGCTAACTTTACATATTCATTTATAGATTAGCATGTTTGCATACTGTGTCTGTGTGTCCCAGGTTCCTAGTACAGTCAATATCAATGTAACTTCATTATCTAGTGTAGTTCAACCACCATGTCTTAAGATTTATTTCTGAACATGGCAGGACTAATTATGGTCAGTAGGATGCCATTCTTCTTCTGTTAATGGAACATACTAGTATCATTGTTGTGTAGCATTGCAGCCACTTAATGGAACATACTAGTTTTTTGATGGTCAGACAGAACAAAATTTATCATTGCTCTTTGGATCGATCTCATATTAGTTTTTCTCATACATGTTCACTTTAACAATTTATTTATTCATCTCTAGATTAAGAAAGGAAAAAGGTTTATACATGTTGAACTTCATTGCACTTCTACATTGTTTCTGTAGTCTGCAAAACTAACGTTGTTGACTACATGCTAGCTGCTGTTGAAAATTAAGATGCACATATTAGACCTCCATTTCCAAGGAAACTTGTAATTGCATTTTTTAGCATTTTTATTTTTTACTTTTTGTGTTTCTAGTTTTTTCTCTGATTATGGTTTGTTTGATAACTTTGAATGTTTTGTATTCATTGATATTTCCCTATGTGTGAGAGAGATTGATATATTAGATGTTGATGTTGTTGTAGTTATTAATTTCTACTTTGGAGGAACTTTTCTTTTTTCCTTTTTGGGAGGTGTTAGAAATGTTATATTGATCATGAAAACTGAAAAGGGCAAATGATAGTACCAGTTTTATGCTTTCATATGTTTTGATCATTTGATGCGTGTTAAGATAAATCACATACATTGTATGACGAATTGGTTCATGGACCTAGCACCAATTTAAATTTTTGTATTTTCTGGAAAATGTGATAGATATCCATGGTGTGGTAGTATGGCCTATCGCTCATGAATTGTTTTCTTATTCATGTTTGAGTCCTTCATTTTTCTCCTCTCATTGAAAGTGTCTTCTTAATTCTGGTTGAAGCAATTTCACATTTCATTATGTTTACAAACCAATTTCATGCCTTGCTAGGAACACTTTGCTTTGTTGAACTTTTGTCCATGTTGTTTTCTCGTATAAGTCCACCCAGTAATTATGTGGACCACCCATTTGTTATACTTTTCACTTTCCACCTTACACTCTTACAATGGCATTGTACTTAGTACCTATGATACTAATATCAATATATTAATATTTTTGCTGATCAAAAAAAAAAAAAAACTCTTACAATGGCAGCCTCTAGTATGCACCACTTTCTCAGCATCCATTTCAGGCTTCTAAATAACCAATAATCACAAGCGAAATCTTGGTTTATGGAGTCACAAGTAACATGGAGTCACAAGTAACAAAGGTTATAGAAAGTCAGCTATAGGCATAAATATATACTAGAAAAGCCTTTTGATAAAAATACAGTAACAAATGGATTCTTCTCAAACACAATTTTTTTTATAGGTATTGAACCTTAGCAAAGAGGTGATTATGAGTTCATGACAATTACTCATGTTGCTAACAAATTATAGACTTTGTTCACTAAGAAAGAGAGTGAAAAAAACTCGAAAACTAATCCACTAATATCATGATTTTTTAAGAATCAAGTGGACTTACTCTTTAAAGGATCGAGAGAACGATATGTTTTCAATTAAGACTAGAAAAATTCTCTAAACTATTGTAAAGTGATTTAGTAGCACAACATAGTCTATACACATTTGAGCAATTTACTGAATATACACGTCCTAAGGCCTATACTATAAGTACATGAGTTCAGACTTGAAGTTCCTGTTGATCTTGGTTTGTGTACGAGATCATAGGCTATGATTGAATTTTAAATCACAACCTTTCTTCTCCATAGCCTAAGTAGATCTTATTAGCTAGGATAGGTGAAATTGGATACGGATTATAACTTATAAGCTATTCATGATAACATGAATAAGATTTGTGTAAAACAAAAGTTATGGGAAATATATGAAAATGAGATGTACAGATTATGCTAATCCATTATATGCTTTTAGTCAAGGGCAAAAAAGACACTACTTTTGACTTGCTTTTTGAATCTTTAGTGGTAGAGTAGATTTTGCCAAATTGGCTCAGGTCATGGGTGCAAACATGGTAAAAATGAATTTAATGCATAATTATGGGTGCAAATATGCAATGTGAGCGTGTTTCCAATGAGACAACTATATTGCACTGAGACAACAATAATTTTAACTCAAATTGCAATAACTCAACATTCTCCCTATTTGCACTTCTCCCTTCTACAATTGTGTTATTGTGTAGGTCTATAGGACATCTATATATATAACAATGTATAGATAACAACTTTAGTTTAGCTTTCAAACTTGTATCTTATTTTGGATATATAATTGATATTCAAATTAGTTTTTAATTGTCTATCATAGAATTATAGTTACATGAAAGTTTATAAAGAATGAATATTAGAAAGAGTTGGATCTTATGTTCACATATCTGAAAATTTTTACTTACTGGAAAATATACATTTTTTATGTTATAGTTCTAAATTTTTATTTTTAATATATAATCAGAAGATTTTGTAAGTGAAAAAATTAATTATTTTAGTTTGGGTAAAAGATTATATAAATGAAAGAATTTAATTGTTTTATTCAAATATGGAAATTCTCACACGCACACACTGCGACCTCACTCTCGCTCGCAACCCTAGCTCCCACTCTCTTGCTCGCGATTCTCTCTCACTCTTGCTCGACGCTGGTTCCGCTTGCAGCCCTTGCTCGCGCCTCGCGGTGGTTCAGAGCAATCTCTCTCGCACGCACGGTGGTCATAACTGGTTCATCTCTCTTCCCATCTCAGAGATCAATAATTTGTGTTTCGTTTTTTCTTTGCTTGTTGTTTCAATTTTGATTTTATTGATTTATATTTTGTTTTCTATTTCATTGATTTGTTTTTCACTGATTGATTTCTTAGTGGTGTGGATTTGGATGAGTTTGGGGTCGAGCTAGGTGGTGAGCACCATCTGTTTGTGAATATGCATGAAAGGGAAAGAGAGAAATAATTGATTGATTGGTGTGGAGTATACATGCCGCTGTTCTTTCAAGTCAGTATGTTTGATGCATTTGTACTTGGGTATCTAGTTTTTCAGTTTTGGTTTGAAGACATGCGCATAGATACAGGGTGAGGCTTTATCTCCTTAGCAAAACAGGGAAAATTCCAAATAGGCCAAAGTATGAATAATTGTTAGTGTGTGCTATGGTTTGAGTTGGTTGTTACTGTTTTGTTTCGATTGAGGCATTGGATCTTTGTTGTTTTTGGGCCTATCTTTGTTATGTGTTAATTCTGATCTCGAAAACATACAAATCTATACATGATAAGTTTTAATCTAATGCAACTAACATACAAATATACTCTTGAATTCTCAGAAATTTGGTGGGAAAAAAATTAGAAAATAGAGAATGACATTACATAATTAATTTAGATAAGGACTTAGTAGATTTCCTTCAGAATGGGATACCCAAATGACTGCATAAAATGACTAGAGAAAATGTACCTTAGCAAGCTACTTTTCCAAGTTCACAGACAGATACTTTTTTTTTTTTAATCAGCAAAAGTAATATTGTATTATATATGAAACAGTACAAGTTGTACTGTGAAAATTACACTTTGGTGCCAAATTGAGTAGAAATATGGTGCCCTAATACAAGTGATTCAGCATGAATTAAAAAACCATATTTCTGACATTAAACTTGGCCCACTATTACAGACACTTATAAAATATCCTTCCCTAATCACAAAAAGCCTCCCTCATATTACTGGACCACTGATGAAAAGGTGAAGCAAAACCTTTATCCAAGTTTTTTAGCCATGTCCAGCATAGGAAGATAGCATCCTCCAACAGCTTACTCGCATTAAAAGTTTCATCTGAAAAGACGATCCTATTTCGATGCTGCCAAATGCTCCATGTAAAAGAGACCCACCAGCACTGCCAGGTCTGACCTCTGCTGCTATTATCCCTCCCTAACACGTGCTGGAGGAAGTGCTGTCTCGGGTTTTGTGGTAATGCACCTGAAATATTTGTCCATGATAATGATTCCCACTAGAGAGGTAAAATTTTGTTGCTGCTAAAAAAACATGAGTTGCATCCTCTTCTTGATTTGTGCAGAAGGGGCAGGTTGGATCATTTATTTCCACATTTCTCCTATGCAGGTTTACTCTAGTTGGCAGTCTATCCTTGATTAGCCTCCACACGAAGAAAGAAACTTTACTAGGGACCTTTACTTTCCATAGCGCATTAAAAGCACCATCCTGATTTTCATCATTGTGGTCTTTCATCAGCATCTTATATGTGCTCCCCACTGTGTATGCAGCAGATGCATCTTCCCTCCATAACCATTTATCTTGTTGATCTGGATGGATGTTGATACCATCTAATTCTTCCAAGAACTTTGCAGCTATTTCTATGTCGTCGTCAAACAATTGTTGCCTCCTCTGAAAATCCAATTCCCACCCTTCAGCTGAGAAACTTCCCATCTAGTGAATAACATTTTGCTGTTGATAGGACATAGAAAATAGTGTAGGGCACTTCAGCTTAAGTGGCACTCCATCCTCCCAGAATTTATCTTTTTCTAGTACAATGACCTAGATTAGCAGAACATGAAGGGAAAGATGCACAAATCAATAACTTTGCAACGATCTCTATTCAAAAAGAAAAATCAATGTAATCAGCAGAAAATGATGTTTACCATTTGCCGATTCAAGGAACCCATATCTGCAAAGATAGTATTAGAAGAATGTCAACCACAAATAATAGTAAAGAAACAAATGCACTTCCTTTAAATATTGAAGGATGGGACCAAAATCATTGAGTTTCTCTATTTACCTATTATGTATAAAAGCTTCTATCGAAAAACAAGAAATTCACTTAGGTTGTGAATGGTCTTAGTCATTTGATTGCAGGTTTCACGTTTCAGAGAAAGAATGAGGATCGGGTGATAGGTATTCCAAAGTAATCTACTTTGTTGGATTAGAATGAATAAAAGGGTGTAGATCTGAAGTAACTCTTTTATAGTTACTCTTGAAGTAAGTGAATCCTCTCTCTATATATACGCACTTAAAATTTATACAGCCGTGGTATTTTCCATGGTAAATAAGGATGAAAACATAGTATTGTTTTAACTTTTAACCGCTTAGTTTCCTAAAGTACTCATGGTTTAAGATAACAGTTGAAATGCATACTGCTGTTATTTGGAATGAGGAGTGATTGTTAATGTTAGGACTTAGTCATGAAATCTGTTTATGATTAAAATATATTCATGTGTGTTAGGAATGCATTTTGATAGATCATATAATTTTTTACACAAAGTCAAGTGATTGGTCAGGTTGTTAAAGTTATTATTACTATTATTATTATTTTGCATTTTTCCAAGAGTTTACTGTATAGCAAGAATTTATTTGGTAGCTAATTATTATGGGTGTTATTAGATAAGGATTTCTTTCTCATTAGTGTTTAGTAATAAACTAAGAACAGTAGAGAAAATGAGAAATAAGGGTAGTATCTGAGTTGTTCTGGTTAGGGTTTTTGCGGCTACTTCTTTGGTGTGCAAAAAAATGGTATACCAGCATCACTTTTCAAATGCATCATTGCACTGAGTTATTATTACTGCATGTTGCCTGTATATGCATTATATCTGTAATTGTATTCATAATTTTTTTGGCGATGTAGAAGTTGTAAAATATTTTGGTTATAAATACTTGTCAAATTGTAGTTCATAACTAATTAGTTTGTAAAAGCAAAAATAATATAACTATATAAGAACATTCTTGATTGGTCTCTGCCTAATGTTTTGAGTTCTATATGTCCGGTAACTAATTACCTCTTAGTTATACGTCTTCTTTATAATTTATAGTAATTGTAATTGAAATTACTAATGTATAATGTTATATATAATTACAATTATAATGTCATCTGATTTGACCATTGTTTCAACTAGGAACCAATCTAGCCATCAGTTGAAACAGCGATCTTACAAAAAATGGCAACTGCACCTGCACAAATTCCTACAAGCTTTGGTCATGAGTTGAGGGCATGTCTTCGTTGCCGCCTTGTCAAAACCTATGATCAGGTCTTAGTACCCTACTACCCTTTATTTTTAATCATTTTTTTGTTTTGTTTTTATTTTTGTTTACAATTTCTGTTTTTGTTTCACAGTTCAGAGAGTCAGGCTGTGAGAACTGCTCATTCTTTAAGATGGAAGAAGATCATGAGCTAGTTGTTGATTGCACTACTCCCAATTTTAATGGGTTTGTTTATATCAATTCTTTTTCTTCAAAATCCCCTTCACCTTTGAATCTCTCGATACTCATTCTGTTTTTCTTCTTCCATTTGATTTTGCCACAGGATCATTTCAGTTATGGATCCAAATCGGAGTTGGGCTGCCCGTTGGTTGCGCATTGGTAGGTTCAATTATCTCCTGTTACACTCATAAAAATTTTCCTTTCCTTGACTTCTAATTTCTTTTCCTTTATAATAATATTATATTCTGATGACAGTATTACTTTGAACAAACATCATCATGACATTTTTTTTATTAAGTTTGTCATCCTTTTCCCTTTTTTTAATTGCAAGCAGCTATCTAATTTTCAAAATAAAGCTTTTATTTATATTTATAATAATTAAATATAGGAGGATACCATCTAACATACAATCATTACTTGTGTCAGAAGAACCCGTCAAATTATCTACTCAAGACTTTATACAATACTTATCTAAAATTAAAAATAATAGCTGTTTGACTGCTGTCAGTAATTTGATATCCTTAAATATTTGTAATTTGTGAAAAAGGATCAAAATTGAGTAACCTATTAAGTCTAATTTGTTACCTTTGTTAAATACTCCCTCTGTCCTGGATATAAGAAACAATTACCTAGTTCATCAAGACCAATAAAGTGGTTAGATTGGTTAATTAATGTCATAAATTTTAATTTCACTTTAAGACTATCCATGACATTAAATGGTTTAAGAGGTGGTTATTTTTCAAATTCAACCAATGATTATATATTGTTTTGTTGATAGCTCAATAAATGCATTCACTTTTATGGGAAAATGAGTGTATAACCTCAATTAATTAGGGATAAAAAGGAAATTTAGTAATAATATAATCCTATGTTTCTTATAATTAGGATCAACAAAACGTTGTCTTTTGTTTCTTAGATACAGGACCAAAAGTAGTAATTGATGGCACTCAGATTATTTTATTGATTTGTTTGATTTATTTATATGATACAAGTGATTTTTCCGTGTAGTTTGTGGTTTCTTTTCACTTTTCTTATTGGGGTTTCACGCTAATATTAATTTCAAATTTCTTTTTGACATTGACTAGAAGTAGTCTAAATGATAAGATCAAAAGGGCATTTTAACTGTCCTTGATTTTCTCTTCTGACACTTTAGATTTCTAATCTATCATGTAGATGGTCTTTATAACTTGCAGCTTGCGGACAAGATCTCGAAAGAGAATTTGAGAACTCGTGAAACCGGGCAAACTTGAATTTAAATAAAATGAAATATTATACTGGAAAATGATATGAATGGTGTTCTCCACATTTTGTTTGGTTTCCATTACCTTTGTTGCGTATTTAATATTGATATTCAAAACATTGGATGGTGAACAGAAGCATATAGATTAAAGGGAAAAAAGAAAGAGAAGGTCATAAAGATTAATTCATGAACTTATTTGATTATTTTGATCACTTTCACGCCAAGGAATCAGCCAAATTATATGGCTAGAAAAGTGACAACAATTTGTGACGAGTAAAAGAAAAGGATATTTTTTACTTCGCTGGATTTTTATCATGATTTAAAATCTTGTATTGTGGTTGAGACGTTGAGTTGTAAAATTTGTCCTTGAATATATCGCAGGAAAGTTTGTTCCTGGTGTTTATACTCTTGCTGTCTCAGAGGCTCTTCCTGAAGAGATGCAGGTTTGTAATTTTCTAGTAGTGTGATATGGATTTCATAATTGTGATAGATTTCAGAATATATTTCTATGTTGTTATAAAGTGATTCACAGCTATTTCTTTTCTAGTAAAACATTTGAGGATGTCAAATAGTCACTTGGCATTAAAGCTAGCCACATTATTTGATTGGCCACTAGACTTTGCTCCTCTTTTAAAGGCAAGGTTGTCAAATTGAGTTTTAATGTGTGAACAGAGGTGTAGTGTAGGATTGCAGGATCGAAACATGGATTGCAAGTTCCAACTAGGTGAAATTATTTACATACATGCACACCAACAAAAAAGACAACAATAATAATGAAAGTTTTATTCCAGGCAAGGTCGGTTATATGGATCACACATCATTAAACTTGGTTTATTATTCATCATTCAGATCTTTCTTAACTTTTAGCAATGTTCCTTTTCACAAAACTGTAAATGTTTTCTGTGATTTGGAGTTCTTTTTTCCTAAGATTAAAAAAAAAAACCAAAATCACAACAAACATTTAATTAAACTTAAATTAAGATTCATAAGGCCCTGTACAAGTCAGTCACATAAATTTTGACAACACAAACAATACATAAAGGTTCGTCCAAGCTGCCCCCCATCCAAAATTAGACGTGATTATTCATCTTATTTTGCACGAGTTAATGCTACACAAACACTTTGTTTGGTTTAGAGGACATTAATAGAATAGATGGAAATAAAATAGAGATAATTTGAAATAGGAGAAATAAAGTTATATGTTGTATTTTTTGTTTTAAGAGAAATGAGTGAGAAATAAAGTAAAAATAATATTATAAACTTGTTTTGTATGAATAAAATAGGGAGGAGAGAACTTAAACAAATACATAGAAATCAGTTGATACACAAATAATTGATTAAATTGGTGCTGATAACCATAAAAATCGATTATGATGTACGGATAATTGATTAAGTTGATCCAAAAGATCAATTGTTTTAGTAAAATAATCGATTTTTGCTGTTCAAGGTGTGAAGACAGAAATTTATGCCCGGGATCCTATATAAGACTGTAACTTAACTCTCTTCAAATTCGATGGTACCAGACTCCCGAATGGCATTTCCGTCTTTGGCAATTTTATTTCTATCGCTTGAACCGAACACACCGGAAGTGAGTTTATTTATTTACTTATTTATTCTGTTATCCCCATTTGCAGGCTATATGTGAAGACGAGCGGGTGCAGTATATCCCTCCCAAACGTTTGTGAATGACGTAAATTTTGGCTGTCATACTCTAATGTGATCCGAATTGTCTTGATGAAGGTAGATTTAAAGCATTTGCATAGTGACTTCTTAGAATTCGCCGAGCTTTATGAAATGTTTTTGTTCTGATGAAGAAATAAATCGATGACGAGTTATTATGTACTATGGGGAGATCATGAATCAAACATTATTTACTGCATTTTCGGACCTAAATGCTCTTGACAAAGCTATTTACTTAACAACAAACTAAGCTACGAGCCATTTTGGATAAACTAATCAATTAAGGTGGTGCTTGGGTGGGTTTGAGTGTTTTCTGTTTTTCATTTTCAAAGGAAAAGAAAATAAGAGTGATCAATAGAAAGGAAAGTTAAGCATTTTGTTTTCTTATTGTTTGGCAGTTTATTCCATTTTGATTTGGTCGTTTGATCCTGGAATTTGTATGTTTTTGTATATTTGGAATGAGTGTGTGGCTTGTTTTAATTGATCCTATTTAAAGTACATTTGATGAAAATTTTGAAAATATTTTCTCTGAAATTATTTTCAAACATAGGTCCAAAATGGAAAATAACAAATAAACGTTTTCCTTCTTTTCTTTGAAGAAGTGAAAACAGATTATATCTTAATAGTATTTTTTTCCTCAATGCATGTTTTTTAAATTTTAAAAATTTGAAAATAAAAATTGTTTTCAGAAAATAAACATTCAAATCAAGTACCACCTAAATTTCTCACATGTCAATTTATGTATTATATACATATATAGGGGATTGTTAATTCGCATACACATTTTTCAATTGTTGTGCTTTAGTAACCTATACTAAAAAATTTAGAAAAAAACCAATCTAACTCTTTTATTGTAGTTACTTTATTTAAGGACATAATAGTAATAATAGTTATTATTTATTTTTTTTAAAAACAAAAATTCATTTCTTTCCTATTGCTCAGGCCTAATTTCTCTCTCGTCTCCCATCTTTCACGTAATTACACCCAACATTTTTGGAAACTTTTTTTTTCCTCTCAAACATTCATCTTTTCACCTTGGACCAAAGCCAGAGTTGTCTTTGGACTCTGCAAAACGAAAAACATTAGCTTCACTAGGAATAAAAAGCAACAAAACAAATTACTATTTGAATTTGAGAAATTAAAATATAGTATGGGGTTGATTGCTTTTGGTTCAATTGCTTTGTGGGATTTGCTTGGTGCAGTTATAACGTTTTGAGAAGTGGGTGAAAAAATGGAGAGAGAAAAAGAAAAGTGGGACTTGAGAGAGTAATGAGTTTTTATTATTATTTGAAAAATTAATGTGAAAGTGTTTTAAATCTAAGTTAAAATTCATTTCAGTTCCTTTTTTTTTTTGTAAATTGCATTTAAAAATCAAAAACTTTCAATCGCTTCACACAAGCCATAAGATAACTATAACCAGTATGATTTTCATGGTTTAAACATTTATATTGATATCGCAAGTTTATGTTTTTATTATAATTTGTGCCATATTGAAATTAAGAAATTTCACAACAATAATGTTTTTGTAACATGAATATTTAATTTCAGCTTGAATTCAACTCGTTTCATGCTTGCATATAGCTCAGTTTAGCTCTTTACCTCATCTTGATTTAAAATCACAATTATTTTACATATTTTATTTATTTAATTTATGTAGCAATAAAATTAATTATATCAACGTAATATTCTAATATAATATATATTACTTAATGTGTGTGTCTGAAATTTATAATTACTTTACATGTTTTTATTTATTCATTTCATAAGAAAATTAAAATTAATTAATTAAAAATTATATGGACAAATATAAATAGATGAAATCAAGTTAGTTCGCCAACCAATTGAATGAACCTGAGGCAGAAAAAAATATACATTTTCAAAAGTTGTGTTGATATCAATCTAATCCAAATAACTTTTAGAAATTAATCAATACGTGAAATTTAGGTGTATGTAAAATTATGAAGTTTGATTTGCTTTATTTTAACTAACCCTATAATACGTGTGATTATTTTTTAACATATAAAGTTTTAAAATAATAAAAAGTAGAAAAGTTTATCTGATGGTATTTATTGGTATTTTATGTATAAGGGCATCCTCCTAAAATAGTCTAACTCTATTCCTATTGATAGACTTTATATATGTAAACAGAAGATTGTGGCACATTTTATTTAACGAAATTATTTACTGATTTTATAATTTTTCATAAATTTTAACTATAAAACATAAAGAATTAGAAAAAAGTGTATTAAAGTTTGTATGAATGTGCATGTAAATATCACCATCTGCATTGCATGCTTTGTAAAAGACCAATACAGTTAAAAAAGGGATTTGAATACATAAAAGTATTAAAGAAAAAGAATATCAAAAGAAGAAAATAGATTACACAACACTAATATAAGATAGTTTTATATTGTGATTTATACTATATAAGTTTTATTAACTTTTATGAGGGCGAGCCCGCGGTAAAGTTCAACTTTATTTTTTAACTTATTTTTTATTGAGTTGCTCACCCCTTTTTTTAGAGTTTCTTCCCTTATCCATACAAAGTGTAAACAGAGGTGTGACAAAGTGATATATTTATAGGGTAGTCCAAAGGCATAGAACCTTGGGAAACCCAAAGATATCATTTTCCAAAACCAACAAGTTGAGTGGCAGCAACCCAACTTTATTTTTGAATTCACTGAATCTACTAGCCCCCACAGGTTCTAATGATAACACTAGGGAAAATCCGGGGGAGGGAGGGTAAAGAAAAAAACTTCATACAAATGCGGTGTAAAATTTCTTCCTGTTCCGTTATATGAGAGAGAGAGACTATCACCCACTCACCCAGAGTATTCTTATTGGCTTATTCAGAAAATATCGGCCTGCTCTTCCACCACAGTAAAGGCATCATCACAATTCACAGGTAAGAAACTCGTTATTTCGTCGCACTGTCTGTTTCCGGTTCCTGCCCAGAGTATCTCATGGAATAGAAGAAAGCTAACATTAACTATTTTGGCAATCAAACATAAGTCAAATCAGTTGCAAAACTTAATCCTCATGCGGGATCGATTGGGTAGACGTTGACCTTATGATTGCCTTTGTCATCAAAGGAATTTTCTGTGGAAGGAATCGATGATGTCATATTCATAGATTAGATCCATTTTTTTCTTCTATATAAATGAATTCAGTCATGTTTGGTTTACCCTTAGAAGTATGTTTGAGAATAAGAGCATATTTTGTTCAGTTTGCCAACATCAAAAGTATGTTTGAAGGATCAAACTCAGTTTGGACAGATGTTTGGGTGTCCACAAAATTAATTCTTCTAACCTAGGTTTGGGACAGAAGAATCTTGGGACATGCTTTTTATTTTTCAGTTTCAGGTGGAATCATTTATGAAAAATTACCTCCAATTTTACCCACTCTTCAGTTCAGCATTCAATATTTTTCTTCACTTTCAGCATCATTGTTTCTTCTTTAATCAGATTCAGAAATACAATTTTTAGTTTGGAGTAATGAAAGATATTGAATGTCAACAATCATCACTTCCTACTTTCATATTGAGTGTCTAAAATCATACATCTCAAAGTGCCTATGTTATGAAACACGCTGTCTAGAGATATACTGGAACAAGTCTTCTGTATGCCACGCATCGTTGTGCTGTAGTATATTTTGTTTGCAACAGCTGTAATATTATTTCAACATTTTTTGCTGATTTATTGATTATTTTTAACAATATTATTAGTTCATTTAAAAGTAATTTTGATTATTATTATCTAAACAAGTTTTATTCCATCAAAAGTACTTTGAGTCAAGAAATATCCAAACCTAAATTTGTCTCATTTTTTAGCAAACTAAGTTTGCTCATTCTTTTGGTTCAAACTTAATTCATGAACTTTAATCCAAACATGTACCCATATGGATTAAAGTTTACAAACTGAGTTTGCAAAAATATTTCAAGTTTTGCTTCTCCAAATTAGGTTTTCAGACAAAATTTTACTCTCAAACATACTTTTGGAGAGTAACGAAATGTGACCCCAAATTGATTTTACTCTCAAACATATTTTTCGATCCTTCCCCTTGAAATTCAAACACATGTTTGAATTGCATTTTGCAAACTTAAGTTTGCAAAAGTCTCCCAATAGTTTCTTTTCCCAAACTGAGTTTTCAAGCTAAATTTTAGCCTCAAACGTATACATACTTTTGGGGGGAATTCAAACATGATGTCAAACTTATTTTCCTCTCCAAACTAAGTTTGGAGCTCCCTCACGGGCAAACCAAACATAGCCTAAGTCTTACTTCTTCCAAACTGAATTTTCAGACAAAAATTTAGGATACTTTTGCAAATTCAGTTTATATCTTAAGTTTAACTCAAACTTATGTTTGAAAACTCTAATCCAAACTTGCATCATGTCTTTATAGATTTGAGGGTCCCAAATTACTGCTTAAGGGACTCATTACTTACGTTCCATTTCAGGGTCGGTCCAATGGTGATTAAGACCTAAAATAATTTTTAAGAAAGCTATATATTAGGCCTTTTTGCTAATATATGTGATATTTTTTGTCAACATGGCCTTTTTTCCTTTCTAAAAACTAATAGAAAAAATGATTTTATTGATAGGCCTATAACTTGAGCTTTGGTTGTTTTATCCAAGGATCGACCCTAGCCGATAAGACTTCAAGATGGTCGGCTGTTTGTAGCAATGTTGAAACTTGAAAATTTGTTACTCGGGATTCAGGAACCAGAGAAAAAAAGCATTACATCTTTGGGTGAAAAAGTTTAAAGAATGCAAGGGCGAGGAAGACCATAAATGGGTGAAATGGAAGGTAATAAATAGTATGGAAGAGAATGGAATACCAGAGGCAAAGATCCCACCAGTCCCAAGGAAGATCAAGATGGGTGCCAGCAAGTTATTTCAGTTTTGAGTCGTTGCTTTTGCTGTCATGTTTAACTGCTTCTTTACTTATACTCCCACTCCTACTCCCACCATTGCCTCCCCCACCTTTCCTCTTGCTCTTGCTACCCATTGCCATTTTACTTGTGCTAATCATCTCGGCTTTTATGCCTTCTAATGTAAGAGATATTACTCACACATATATGTAAATACATGTCATACCTTGTGTTGTGGCTGACCTTCTGCATCGTGGAAAAGAAATCATTCATCTCCCAATTATTTCTTCACTTTGAACTAAGTATTGGGTTATTAATTTCGTCTTTTTCTTTTTCTTCAGAGAGGAATAATTGTGTTTTTATGTTGCTAAAAGCAAAAGTTGGTGAAAATAAATATTCACTTATTAAAGTAGTAATAGAAGTTTGTAAATTTCATTAAAGTAGTAATTATTGCTATTAGTTGCTTAATAAGAATACATGACTGCTTAATTATAGTAATTTACAAATTATGGTAATTATATTTTTTTCTTAATTTCATATATTTGCTAATCCCTCATTCTATTATAATTATTCTGTAAGAAAAAAATTATCTAAAAATAATTTTCATTTTAGGTTTTCAACATAATGTTAATTATTTTTTATTTATATTCCTTATAATATTAATGGTGGACAATATAATCTATAAATAATTTAATGATGATATAAGATTAATTTTATAAAATTTCTATTCTTTTTCATCTATTTATTATTTTTTGTTTATGCAATACAACATAGGACGATAATTATTTTGAGACAAAAGGACTAAAAAATATCATTTTAACTGTTAATGAATTTTAGTGTAAATTTTAAATTCATGTCTTGGATGTGGGGATGTGGAATTTCTTTTTCTTTGATCTGAGTCTTGTTTAGTGTTGATCAACTCATGTATTTAAAATATTTATCTTTCTAAGAGTTGTATATATATACATATAATTACATGTTAAGTTGATATGATGTTGTATATTGTGATATTGAGTTGTAATGTCTTGAGGCACATGGTTTTTTTTAGTTGACTATACAATGCATGCATGCATTTTCTTGGAGTTATGATCGATTAAATTAGGCTTAAAATGTAATTTTGGTTTTCTTATTTTGCTCAATTTGTAATTTTAATTCTTCTATTTAAAAATAGAGCCATTTGGTCCCTCTATTTTAAAAAATTGTGCGATTTTAGTTTTCATATTTCAAAATAGAGGCATTTGATCATTCTGGTTTAAAAAATTCACAAATTTGATCACCATATTTAAAAAAATAGCAATTTGGATCAATATTCAATTTGATCTATGTTTTATTTCTTATATTATAATTGATTAAATCATTTTGTGATGATACCTTAAATAAATATGTTAGGTTTAGGATTCAACTAGATCAAAATAAAAGAATTAAAACGTAGGCAAACTTGAGAATTTTACTAAAATTGAAAAAATTTATAAAATAGGAGGATTAAATTTCTCTATTTTGAAATAAGTACTAAAATTATGATTTTTTTTAAAATAGAGGAACCAAATATCTTTATTTTAAAATGGAGGGACCAAAATTACATATTGAACAAAATAGGGGATCAAAATTGCTAAGTCATTAAACTATTAGTTTTTGAAATTGAAAAGTTCACATAGAGCAACCCCTTAGGTTTTTTGCTCAGGGGGAATGTGGGTTAGTTTGTAAATTGCATTGATCTTTCTATGACCTCAAACAATCTCCACGATCTTGGTTTGGAAAATATACTAGAATTGTACAAGCTTTTGGATTGAAGCGCAGTGAAGCAGATCATTCAATTTTCTATTGTCACACTTCTCCATGAAAGTGTATTTATCTAATTGTCCATGTTGATGACATAGTTATTACAGGGAATGATGTTGCTACAATTTGTCAGCTGAAAAAGCACTTATTCATCCACTTTCATACCAAAGACCTTGGATGTGTAAAATACTTTCTTGGTATTGAGGTGACTCAATCAAACGAAAGCATTGTTATTTCTTAAAGAAAGTATGCTTTGGATAGGTTTTTTTCCAGCAAAACACTCCATCTCCCCTATTTGCTCAAAATACACCTCTTTGTATACTAATACCCAAAATACAACTTTTTCTCACCTTTGAGAAGTTGAGACTGGCCACCCCGACTTCTGTACGACGCGCTTTTTTTTAATTTAATTTTTATTTTATTTTTAAATTTATGTTTCAATTTAAATTATTAAAATAATACAAATATTATATTATATAAATATATTTTTAATTGATTTTAAAAATATTTTTTTATTAAAATAATATTTTTTATAATTTTTTTATAATTTTTTTGAGATATATATAGATAAAGGAAAATGTAAAAAATTGTATAAAATTATAGTATAATTTTTTAGTCACGATGTATGTATTTTTTAGCTAAATTTATGTGTCGTTGATAGTTTTTTTTATTATGTACGTTAATTAAAAAATGAGAAAATTAGTTAGTAGTATTAAAACAAATTAAAAAATACAGTGAAAAAATAATTGATACATCTTTCTTATATAACAGACATAAAATTAAAAAGTGCGGTAACTAACTAAAATGATAGACGAGAATAACGAAACATACTAAAAAATAAAATTGCAACGCAAATATGACGAAACTAATGATAATCTGAAAGATGTTGTGCAGGAGACATGTCTTGTTCCATTTCGGTTACTGGTTTGTTAAAAATAGCTAAAAATTCTATTGGGTAGAATCGTTTTCAATAGTTGGATTGTACTAACATTTTTAGCACGTCTTCATCATTTTTCAATTTTGTTATTTCATATTCAATCAAATTTTCTGAATATTTAGCATGATCTTGTTGTCGAAAGAACAATCGTCTGACTACCTGTGATTCGTGAATTCCATAAGGGAGAACCCCCATGGGTGAAACTTGCTTCATTAAATCCTTGAGTTTGTCCATGCTACATCCCGAAGGAATGTTAAATCTTATTGGATTTGTTCTAGTGAAGGAGTAACCCAAAAACCCACATTGGCGTGGTATGTTTCATTTCCCGTTATAATACATAATTGCATCATGAGTAGGAGTGACAATGAATTGAAGCAGGTTGAGTATACCATCCGGTGTTCTATTGATGATACATAATAATTCTATACGGCCAATACATGAGTATTTTTCATTGCACATTAACATTGTGTAAACATCATCATCATTTTTCAGTTGTAGAGATTGAAAAAAATATTATTAACCTACATCTATGAATGACTGTCGGTAGTAGATTTCATCCACTAATTGACTGTTGGTTAGCTGAAGGGTGTTATGCATTCTACTCTTGAATGTTTCAAAGGACCCGTCATTAGGAACTCGCATTGGTGTTGGAGTGGAACTTTGAAAATAAACACCAATTTGGTTGTGAGTGATTGATCCATTTGGAAAAATGAAGACTAATCTCGAGTTAGCAATGATATGGTTGTTTGTTTCTCCCAAGAATGTCATAGTATTAAGATTGGATTTGGTTTGTTAAGGTATGTTATGTGAAATTGTGCGGTTGTATTGAGGGTGTTTGGTGTTATTTATAGTTGTATGAGCATTTTGCCCCGCTGATGTGTCTTGGAATCTCATAAGGTTAGAATTGTGTTCCTTCTAAAGGCTTATCTAGAATCCAATACTAATTTTTCCCTGGTAACTGATGCAGTAGACGACCATTATAATTTCCAGATTGAAAAAAAAGATTCTGGGTTGTCCATTTCATGTCAGTTTTGCTGGTGAAACATTTAATTTTTTAGAGATGTGTGTAAATTATAGAGTGTTGTCAATTTGGACTGTGATTTTTCCCTTGTAATTGATGCAGCAGATGTCCATTATAATTTTCAGAGTGAAAAAAGAGATTCTGAGTTGTCCATTTAATGTCAGTTTTGTTGGTGAGACATTTAATTTTTTATAGATGTGTGCAAATTGCAAAGTATAGCTGTGAACACACTTTGTTTATCAAAAGGGAGATGGAGGTATAAAAAATTGATTATTAGTCTATTTGTTGATGATCTAATTTTTACTGGTAATGATGAAGGCATGTTTGTTAAGTTCAAAAATTCTATGAAACTTGAATTTGACATCATTGATTTGGGAATGATGAAGTATTTTCTTGGTGTGGAGATTCTGCAAAATTTTGAAGGTATTTATATTAGTCAAAAGAAGTATGCAAAAGAGGTTTTGGAGAAGTTTAAGATGGAGAAGAGTAATAGTGTAAAGAATCTCATTGCTCCTTGTGTGAAATTAATGAGATGAGGAAGGAGTCAAGGTGTATGCTACCATGTATAAGCAATTGGTTGGAAGCCTTATGTATATGGCTGCAACAAGGCCTGATCTGATGTATGTGGTATGTCTTCTCAGTAGGCTCTTGTGTACTCCAACTGAGTTGCATTTGCAAGCTGGGAAAAGGGTGTTCAAGTACTTAAATGGTACTATTAATTTGAGAGTTTTTTATCGCAAGAAGGGTGATGGTGAATCGAAGGCATACACAGACAGTGATTATGTTGGAGATTTGGATGATCGGAAAAGCACATCTGGTTATGTGTTTTTACTCAGTGAAGAGGTTGTGTCAAGGTCCTCTAAAAAGCAACATGTGATAACTTTACCTACTACTGAAGCAGAATTTGTGGCAGCTACTTCTTGTGCGTGTCAAGGGGTGTGGATGAGGACAGTATTGGATAAACTTGATCATTCTCAAGGCAAGGGAACCACAATGTTTTGTGACAATAGTTCTACTATTAAGTTATCCAAGAATCCAGTTTTGCATGGATGTAGCAAGCATATCGATGTGAGGTTCCATTTCTTACGTGATTTAACTAAAGATGGAATAATTGAACTGAAGTATTGCAGCACACAGGAACAAATTGCAGATATTATGACAAAGCCACTTAAGTTGGATGTTTTTTTGAAGTTGCGTAAGTTACTAGGTGTATGCTCTATACTAGAGGTAAACTGAATGCATCAGTAGTGCAATCAGTTTAGGGGAGGAATTTGTTGGGTTGTTTAGAATTTGTTTTGATGTTTATTTAGTTAATAACAATCTCGATTATTTGGGATTAAGTAGTTTCACATTTGACTATTTCCTAGCCACAATACCACGTTTCTAGTTTGGGTAAAATGTGGGCAGTTTATTTTTTCTTTGTTATCTGTTGTTGTAAGGCTTATATAAGCCAAGACTTTGTTATCAATGTACAGAGTGGTTTTTCCAATATTTGTGAGTTACAATTTGTTCAAAGCTTAAAAACTGCCTATAAACCTGTCAATGTTGATCCCATGAACTATGTGTCGTTATTCACTTTACAACACATTTTGCACGACAACTCCTTTGGTGTAGTCCGATTTCAACTCGCATTCCCAATGAGATGAAGGAAGAAGAAAATGAACGATAAAGTAGAAAAAAATGTGAAATTTACCGACAACAGGGCCATAACATAAACAATTGTCTCAATATGTCTTCATCTTCATTTTTTCCTTATACAAATGTGACTGTTTAAGTATTTTATTTATAACGTAATATAATGTTCTTCTATAAATAAATTGTTAAACAAAAAGTATTATTATTTTTAAAAAAATCTAATGACATAAACAAACAAATTATATTTAGTAAAATATTAATATTAAAATTTTTAATTTTTTTATTAAAGCAAAAATATTATCAGACAAAATTCTGATTTTTTAAAAAAAAATTAAAATGTTAACTTCAAAAAAGTCTTGTATAAATTAAATAATATAAGAAAAATAATTATACTTAATAACATCATTTTCTTATTCAAAAAATTATTTTAACAAAAAATTATTTTTAAAATCAATTAAAAATATATTTATATAATATAATATTTGTATTATTTTAATAATTTAAATTAAAACATAAATTTAAAAATAAAATAAAAATTGATTTAAAAAAAACATCGTATAGAAGTCGGGGTGGCCATTTTCGACTTCTCAATGGTGAGAAAAAATGGTGTATTTTGGGTATTAATATACAGACAGGCGTATTTTGGACAAATAAGGGAGAGAGAGTGTGTATTGCTGGAAAAAAAAAAAAACCTTTTGGATATCTTGAAAGAAATATGCATGATTGAGTGTAGGCCTATTGACAGTCCCATAGACCTAAATCAAAAGTTGATGACAAAACAGGATGAATCCTTAAATGATCTTGAGCAATATAGGAGACTAGTTGAGAAAACCATTTATCTTACAATCACTAGACCTAACATTTGTTTTGCAGTTGGGGTAGTTAGTCAATTTATGTAGGCTCCTCACACTGACCATTGGAATGTTGTAATTCACATTCTTAGGTACATTAAAAGGGCTCCAAGACAAGGATTGTTGTATGACGATAAGGGAAGTACCTATGTTACTAGGTAGTGTGATGCTGACGGCCAAGCTCTCCTATAGACAAGTGCTCTATTATTGGATATTGTGTAATCATATGAGGAAATCTGATTTCTTGGAAGAGCAAGAAATAAAATGTTGTTTTTTTCGCCTAGTGCAGAAGATAAATATAGGGTCATGGCTTCAGCCACTTGTGAACTAATGTGGGTCAAACAACTCCTCCAAATTTTGTGAAGTTTAGCAGATGTAACTATATTGTGATAATCAGGCAGCACTTCATATTACTTCTAATCCAATATTTCATGAAAGAACCAAATACATAGAAATTGACTACCACTTTGTTCGAGAAAAGTTGTTGGCTAAGAAAAGTAGTACTGAAAAAATTAGCTCTAATAATCAAATTGCAGATATTTTGAATTAAGTCATTGAGGGGACCTAGGATTCAATTTTTATGTTCCAAGCTTGGTGCATATGATTTATATGTTGCAGCTTAAGGGAAAATGTTAGAAAATAGGTTATTATACCCTATTGTACTAGGCTAATGTTCTTCTTTTATTTTTCTGTATCTACTATGTTCTGAGTTTTCTGTAGAAAGCTTTCTTTGCAAGCTAAGGTTGATATATATAAGAGAAGCTCATTGTCCAGAAAACACTAAAGCATTTCATCCAAAAATATATCTCATTATTTTCTACTAAAATCATTATCATAATTTAGATTTATTAAATTTATAATAGCATTCACATATATCATGTAAAAAGATTTATAGTTAAAGGTAGTTTTTTATGATGAATAGCTATTGTAATACTATCCTTCAAAAAAGCTATTATAAATCTATAATACTATATCTATTATTGGGGGGAAACAGCTTTCGGTGATTGTATTACAATATGTCAATATTCTTTTGTGTGTAAAGGGAAAATCACAAGAGGTTTCTTTTATATCAGTTTAGTTCTGAAACTATTGACAATTTTTTTTAAGTTTCTCTTCAAATTTGTTTTTTCAGACGATAAAATGTTTGACTAAAAAGGTTTCCGAATTTTTTTATAAATCAGACTTCACAATTTAAGAGTTAAATAAAAACAAATAAAAGTAAAAACAATATAGAAATTTGTATTTCATCTCAACCGCCAAAACTTCAATTCTTAGTAACAAAAAAAAAAATCACTATCTTTCACAAAAATATAACTTTTCTTTTAACAAGTCATTTAGTTTTTACACTAATTTCTCTAAGCTCAAAATTCAAGTATTGTTTACTATCAAGTTCCTTTTTTCACTACACAAATAAGATTTGTTTATTTTGGTTCAGGTGCAGATTGACTAAGCTCACATCTTACCTACAGATTAAATCAAATTAAAACATAACGCATTCTATCTTTCAAAAGAAAAGAACAATGTTTAAAATTGAAAGTGAGAAAAGTATGCTCAAGAAAAAAAAAATATAATTTAACCTAAATGATTAATAGGACCAAATTATGCAGAAAATAACTCATTATTCATTAACTTAACCCTTTCATCTTTACTTCAATATCCTAATAATCCTTCATTTTTTATATTTTTTTCATTCAAGAAATAAATGATTGATCCTTTTAGACAACAATTACGACAAAATATGCACATTTAATACTCTGAGCTATAAAGAGGGAATCCTACCATAAAGGCTAACTCCAAGATAAAAATTGTTATCAATGGTAGCATACATTACATAATAAAGAAGGGTGTCGAAAGGAAATAAAAAATACATAACATCGACAACCGAGTCTAGCTAAGCAATGCGGGAGGGATGGAGCAAAAAGTGAGGAAGATGCTGTTCCAAAACGACCACTAGCTCTCTACCATGGGTCACTTCATCCAAAACCCTATTTCCAACCCTCCTAGCGGCTTCAACCAGTTGTCCCCTAAGCCGTTGTGAAAACAAGCAGCCACCTGTCTTGACACACTCTCTATAAAGTGGGAGGTAAGCAATTGCCACCGTCAGTGGGGCCGGAAGATCTCTTAAGCAAATAGGAGACTCACCCCATTTAATGATTCTCACAAGGTTCATGTAATGCTCTTGCCCTAACCTTAATCCCTCCTTGTAAGCTCCTTCTGACCAATGCTCCTTAAGAAAAGTCTTCAACTCAGGTGCAACAGCCTCATCCTCTGATTTAGCAATAATATCTGCAACAGCATAAGTAGCTGCAGGATCACCTAAGAAGTCAGATTGGAGAAGAAATGCTACACCATCAAGAGATCCACCGCTGCGCTCACCAGCAGCCTTAAGAATTTCAACACTAAGAGCTGCAAGGACCTGCTGAGGTACGTGTGGCAGAAGATAAGCTGCAATGTGAACTTGGCAGCTAGAAGTGGCTGCTGTAAGGGCAAGGCATAGTTCCATGTCTCGGCAACCCCTCTGCACAAACCACTCAACAACTTGCATGCAACCCCTCTCAGCAGCTCTCATCAAAGGGCCCAAAAAGGCTATGGCATTTCCCTCTTCCACCAAGCATTCCATAGTTCCTATCTTGCCATAATGGGAGGCAAAACCCAACGCCAAGTCAACATCAACATCCAAGCTGTTTCTTTGAGCAATCTGCATAGTTTGATTCCCAGCATGGTACACAAACATGACCAAAAATTTTCAGCAGACTATATAATATATAAACAGAAATTCACTACCTCACTTCATACACACATAAGGGGAAGTAGTAATGCCAAAACCTCTCAGCTCCAAATTCTTCCAACATATGCAATAAAAAAGCTACCCACTTATAAAATAACATCAATGTTAAAACCAACAACATATCTACATGATCCTTTGATATGACACTAAATGCACCAGAATTATAAGTATGCCTTCATCCACCATTGAAAAGTTCTGCTTCTGATTATCATTACAAAAGTTGGCTAACACCACTAAAAGAGCTGGAGAAGCATTAACTTATTGATTAGGAAAGAAAAGAAGGAAAAGAAAAAGATCAAAGCCATATCACCTGCAATAGTATGCGCACAAGTTCTGTACTTCCAAAACGTGAAGCCTCCAAGAAACACTGATTGACATTGTCTGAACCCCCCTCCACTAGCATGCCCAGCAACCCTTGGATCACGGTAGCTGACAAGCCAAATGCCCAACCTGGATCAAATGAGCTTGAGAAAAGAGTAAGAGGAAAACAAGCCGCATCAAAGGCCTCGCTGAAGTCCTTCCCTGTAAGGCGGTTGCCAGCAAGATCGAGGAACATCTTGAAGGCAGATAACCGGAGCTGGATTTCAACAGCTGAGCTGTGTATCACATTTTCCCTATCATCCTGCAGTCGTGAATGGATGCCTATACATTTCAGAGCCCATTCAGTAAACTTTTGAACCTTAGCACCAGCTTCTGCCTTCAATACTTCATCTCCATTGCATTCCTGGAGACGTTCATGCAACCTAGCAAAAAGCAGAGTTCATATTTGAGCTGCAAATACTATAGCTGCAGAAATTTTAGCAAAAAAGCAGTACATAATCTGTTTCCAGTTTCAACATAATTCGAAGTTGCAAACCCTTTTACCGTCTGAGGTAAAATAAAAAAACAAAAAAGGAGTATTCCTAGATCACCAAGATGCAGACCAGCTGATAGAGAAGCTATTTTAAGCTATTAGTTCAGAACCCAGTAAATCTTGCTGGCTGGGTATTACATGACTAATCAAGATTAAAAGATGAGTTGTGTAACATTTAAAGCCTGTTTTAAACAAAACCATTAATCCAAAACTAAAGGTTAGGATTTTATCTTTTGCTTTGAAAAGACACATTCTCTCACCACCACCACCCCTCTCCCAAAAAAAACAAAAAAAACTCTTCCAGATCATCTGCTTCATTGGTGACTGTACTCTTTCCCTTTACACAAAAAATAATAAAAAGAAATACAACAAATGTGGGCAAGTTGTACCTTTGGGCCATTACAGTAACTGTATCAGCAAGACTCATTGTTCTACTCTGGCAAGCAGAGACACATGAAGCAAGGAATGAAGTCCTTAGAGCAGCTCTTGTGAAGTCATAAGCACCATTAGCAATGATCTTCTTGATAAATACCATTATCCCATTAAGCTCTAGCTCTGTGCTCAAGAACCAGATGGAATCCAGTGTGATACACAAGGCATCATTGAGCGTCTGCGGATCAGCAACCAAAATCAAACTTTCAGCAAGTTCCCAGTCATGGGAACTCACTGCACCCTGAAACAACCGGCCCAACTCAATCCTGTCTTGTCTACATAGTTTCTTCTCCAACCCATTTTTCTCATTACTTCCAAGATCACAATCTATTGTAACAGCCCCGGATTTGAGCTTCTTAGCATTGCAACAATAAGGAGTGGACATTCTTGACTCTTTCCTCATAAGTGGTGCTTCTCTTGAGAAAACAACACTGCTACCTTCTCCTTTCTCTGATGCAAACTCTTGATTTTCATTTCTCTTATCTTCAGAATTAATTTCCATGAATATGGGATTTTCCACTTCAGTTTCATCCATCACAAATAAATTATTACTCCACTAGATAGATGTCATATTGTCATGTTCTCTTCTGTCTGGTCTCTGCCTTCTATGTCAAGCCCAGTAAAGCTAACAGCCATTCTTTGAAGCACATGAGATACTGAATAGGAGAACTCTAGCCTCTGGTTTCAAATTCATGAAAAGCAAGTACTAAATAGAAAGACAGAATTAATAATCCCTCTTTTTCTAGTATAATTTTGGATTTTGTCGGCAAAAAAAAAGTAGTTCCGTCTAGAAGTAAATCCAAATGGTATCCGCATACGAAATTAAAAACCCTAAATACAGGAATAAAGGTTGAATATTGAAAATAAAATGTTAGCTAGCCCTTTTCGTTTTACTACCAAACGAGATATACACATAATGAAATAAGAACAAACTATAAAACATTAGATTAGATTAGATTAGAGGAATCCAAATCTTCCGATCATAGGCATCGACAAATGAGTGCAAACATTAGCGTCAAACCCATGGTTGTCGAACAAATAAACCCTAAACAGAATCCAAATGGAGTAAAGCTATATGATGAGAGCAATAACCAATCTCTAGAGATACCAATACCATATTAATCAGAATTGCAAACAACAATTTCAAAAAACAACAATAGCTGTGACAGGGAATTAATTAGCATCTGTTTGTAGAACGGACAATTAAAGAGGCGTAAATAAATAGCGGCAGGCAAGAGATGGATAGATAGAAAACCTGATAGCTTCAGAGAAGAGAGAAATTAGAAGGGGTGGAAGAAGAAAACCCGCTCCCTGACCTGTTGTTATGCTATTTCATACTTTCATTTCCGACGCCAATTATAGGTGTAATAATATCCTATTGTAACTCGTGATTACAAACAAAATCAACAATTCTTTCTAAAAAAACATAATCTATTTAATAATTTTAAATTATTAAAATAAACAGATAATTTAGGCTTCAATCCTGTCACAACTCACATCCTCCGCCTCTTATTCATGTTAGAAAATAAAATAACATAAAACAAATAAAGGAAAAGAAAACGTAAAGTCTTAAATTAAATAATAAAATAAACAATAACAAAATAGCTTTCCTTGAATCAACAATAATTTTCTCATAAGAAAGGAAAAAATAAAATTTAGAAAAAAAGAAAACAAATTATATTGTTTATTATGCTTGTGTATATATTCTACGCATGCATAGATTCTTTTATATAACAACAAAAAATCTCAATAAAATTAGATGACAGTTAAAAACCAACTTACATATCAAAATAACAAATACATAACAAATTGTATTGACACATAAAAAATAAAATCCTAAAAAATAAAAGAAATCTAATTTTACAAAGATTATAAAACAAATAATTTATTTTATAAAAACGGAATTAATATAAGTAACATATTTTTATAAATTTTAAATTATAAAACAAATATTAATTAACAATTTGTAACATAATTTATACTTTTAATTAAAGTTTATGAAAAAAAATATAAAAGTATGAGTGAAATTTATTAAATAAATAATGGGGTTAACAATATTTTGTGTTTTTGATAGATTTTAATTAATAATAGTGTTGGAACCTTGCAATGCACGGTTTTTAAGCAAAAAGGAGTGAAAGAGTAAAAACAATAGAATAAAATGTTTAGATTTTATAAAAAGAACCGTCTAAATTGCCCAAACATGGACAATGAGTGGAAAATTTTTATATAGATAGATAGGTGTGTTGGAGAGTGTTGTTATTATTTCCTTTTTCTTTCTCAAAATTTTTTTTACATCTTTTCGTAACTATATTTATAAATCAAATTTTATGAACATAATATAGGATCTTGTTAACCAAAGAAAAGTATTTATTGTGAAAATTATAAAAAATATATAAAAAAGTCTTGTGTATTGTAATTTTGCGCATCCCAATAAAATTATTTCTCTTTTAGTTTCTTAATTAATGTTTTAAGGACACATATTATCATATGCTTATATTATATCACCAAAAAATTACTCATTGGTCTCAAAATAAATGTAATATTAGATTATTTTATATAGTTAAGAAAATCTAATAAATAAATGAAATAAAATAGTAATTTTACAAAATTAAGCTTAACGTTAATATTACATTAAAAAATAAATATACTTATTGAGGATATTAGTGGAAAAAAAAAGTTAAGGTTATATTAAAAAAATCAAATACAACACTTATTTTTGCACAAAGTACATTAAAATTTATATATTTATTAAAAATAGTATTAAATTTCACTTTTTAAAATTTGTGTCCTATTAAAGATAGTTAAAATCGTCGGAAAAAAACAACAGTTAAGATTAGTATGTTTACTAAATAGGTAAAATTGTAAATTTGGTCCCCCTATTTGTTCCTAATTTGTAATTTTGGTCTCCTTATAATTTAATTCATGAATTTAATTCCTCTATTTTTTGCAATCTTGTTATTTCAGTCCTCAATCCCGAAATTAGACGTTGACTGTTTATTGCTTACCTTGACTGTTGTTAGCTTGGTTGGCAAGTGTACCAATTTGTTCAAGTAATAATTAAAACGGTAAGTCCGAGTATCGTGTCCACAGGAAATTTGTTATACTTAGATGATGCATATTCAGTTTGTAAACAATTTTAATTGTAGTGAAATAAAATGAAATAACTCATTCATGTTTCAAATTCCTGAATTAGTTTTTCTAAACTTAAAAACACATGACAAGACAAATGCATAATTGTATAATAGAACAAATACCAAGATGAAAATGTCGGGGTGTATTCTACTGAATTTTTTCTCGATGTATCTAAATAAGTTTTCTCTATTTAATATTATTCTAATGTTTTTTGTACTGTTAAATTACTCTAATCGTAATTCCTCACATGAAAGAGCCTAGCCCTCCTAGTTTCGTTCTTGATTCCTCAACAAACTCATTTTAAGCGAGTTGCATTACGCAAAAGATGCAATATTTACTAGACTACTACACATTATTCCTAGAAATGCAGGCCTCTAACTACTCTACCAAGTTCTAAGGACTAAAAGCATTTTCCAATTTTCAAAGCCTAACAAAACATATAAATGGGTGATCAAGGCACAAATATGGAAAATAAACACAGATAGAAGCAAAGAACACTAGCAATAATATTAAATAGATAGTTAGAGTTTTTACATCAAGAATGTTTAGTGGAAAAACTCCCCAACAAATGAAGTGTTTAGCCCTCCATTAGCAAGGAGGGCTCAATACAATGATGAAAAATGATGTAGGAGTGGAATGATGAAGTACAATGTAATGAAAAATGTTTCCTTTCAGCCTTGGTGTCGTGTTCCTTTCTTTCCACGCTGCTTGACGCTTCATTTCCCCTCCTTTCTCAGTTTTTAAAGAATTTTGGGCTTCCCAGCTTACAAAGGAGCACTCAGCGAGCATGTCTCGCTGAGCGAGAGTTAGTGGTTGGGCGCTAAGCGGGCTTGGACGCGCTAAACGCGAGAAGAGACAAAATCCTTGCTGGACGGGTTGGCTGTGCACTAAGCATGTTGCTCTCTGACCCAAAATTCTCTAGGGTTTCGTACTCGCTTAGCGAGCTGAGTTCCTCGCTAAGCGGATAAGCCTCGCTTAGCTAATTTGGCTCACTGAGCGAGCCCTTCAGCATCATTTCAGAATCTTTTCTTCTTTAGCCTAAAAATCCAAATAAGTTCCACATTAGTCATCCAAATGGAGTTTCCACTGCATAAATTCACACAAAATAAATTATTTACAAATCTTACAAAAGAAACCATAAACTGGAGGCACATTGCTACTTTTTATCTTATTTTCAATGCATTTAGTACTCATGAATAACAATTAACAACTGTCACATGTTACACTTTTATTAGACGTTGTCTGCCGCGTGTTGTGATTTTATTGAAAGTTGATGTTAATTAGATGCACAAAATTAACGTCTAATAAACGTGCGACACGTGGTGGTAAACATTGACAAATAGTAATCAACGTCCAATTTCGGGGTTGGAGACTGAATTAACGGGATTGCAAAAAGCAATTGGGAATTCGAGAATTAAATTATAGGGGACCAAAATTGCAAATTTGGGACAAATAGGGGGACCAAAATTACAATTTTGCCTACTAAATAAAGTGTGTAGTTTGGTTAATTTAATTATATTTAAAGCATATCATTTTAACAATTGAGATTTTTTTGTATTTGAGATTATGAGTGTTCTTCAACTCACTAGGTCAGATATTAATCTCGCTTGCAGTGTATGTAACACCCCGAACGAGTCACACTGGAATGAGAAAAATCAAGAGACTGTATAGTTAAGAATGACTTAAAGGAATTTATTGGTACTACTTGTACTAACAAAATGCAATTACTTTTCGGTAGCCTATCATTAAGAACTTCACAATTAAGTATGTTTGGCTTGGAGTAGTTATAAGATGAATGAGCTTCTAGGAAGTTTCCAGAAAGCGTGAGTGATGACAAAACACATTGAAAAGTTTTGTGTTGGTTTGTAGGGACACTCATTGATCCTAAAAACAGCAAAAGCAAACTGTCGAAGATTTGGAAAAGGCTACCTACGAAGAATTTTGACCGATGAAAGATTCTAATCAACGAGGAGTTGAGTGAAGTATCACTGTGTGAAGTGTCACATAGTGAAAGCCATGAGAAGTCAACAACCAGGGGCGCTATAGTGTGATTGTCGTTGGTTGAGGATTTTTGTACATAATAGGAATCAAACATGAGTTTTTTTTGTTAAATATATCATTTTTTCACATGCAAACATGATGAGATCTTACACCACTATTATAACCCTCTGGGTTGATTATTTTCTTTTTTGGTAAATAAAAATTGAGATTATTAAATTAATTTAATTGAGTTTTATAACCTTCGGGTCAATATATTGATGGGGTTAAGTAAATTGCACAAGGTCTTGAAATCTAATGTTGTTGGTGCCATTGTAAAAGGAGAAAATGGTTAATTATATTTCTTGTCTCTGAACTTTATTTAATTTTCATTTTAAGTCCTTAAACAAAAAATTGTCTAATATTAGTCTATGATCTTTAGGTCCGTCAATGTTTTTAGTCCTTGTAGTAAAATATCATCATTAGTGTCATTAATTTATGACTCAATGACATTTTTTGTTTTTTTTTTTATATTTTTTAGTTTAATTCTTTCTCTTTTAAGAAGTTAATTTTGATCTTATATTTATTTTAAATGAATCAAAATGGTCCCTACCATCCATCTAAAGCTAACGCCCTTAATAAGATTAATATTATCAGCTAAAAAATGTCATAATATGTAAGTTTCTTCTCCCTTTACGTCATTTTCTTCTTCTCCCTTTACCTCCTTTTCTTCCATGTTTCCTTTTACTCATTCGCACCACAATGTGACACTCGCAACCAAATTTGTGATCACTACGAGGAAAAGATCTTCTGATTTGAGAATAGTGTCATCGTCTACCTTCTCCTCCTTGAATGAAAATCACTATCTATAACTCCATTGATCTCGTATACACCAAATCTGTGGCCGCCAAAAGGAGAAGATCTTTTGGCTTGAGAATGACGTTCTCCTCGTCCACTCTCTCTCCACCCCGAACATACACCGCCAACATGAACCTTGTCTACATGGAAAAAACCTCTAACTTCAGGGTGCAAAACTCCAAATTATTTTCATTGTTTTAAATATTTTATATTAAAATTTTAAAAGATCTAATTTTCTAATTACTCTTTTATCTAGTTTTTTATGTGGTATTTAAAAATGCTTTTGCTTATTTTAAATTTTATCCTTCCATTAAAAATAAATGCAACCTACTATTGGTCATTTAAATGCCTCACGAGTTAGGCACCAACCAAGGTCCTTAATGTTAGACTGACCTATATCACACATCAAGATTAACAACCATTTCACTGTCAAGAGATTCTACTTTTCACTTTGTCATTTACCTAATTTGTTTTCCACTCACAATAACAAATTCACCACATTCAAAAGAAAAAAAAAAAAAAGATTTAAGACTTTAACATCTTCTTTGACAAGGGAATGATATCTTGTCACTTTTGGTTCTCCTCAAATGGTAGTGTCAACATTTAGTAGGAGAAAGATTGACAATTATAAGGGAAACGCTCATTGAGATTTTGAGCTCAAATCTGTCGAAGGGATTGAAAAAAAAAAAGGAGAAAAGAATAATTTAACACACATTAAAGTATTGCGAAATACTCATTAATTTTATGATTTTTGCTATAAGTTATTGTTAGTAATAGTTGTATGTGTTAATTGTCATGAATTTTGAGGCATACCTTCTAAGTGTTTTAAATGTCTGCGCTAATGTTATATGATATTATGGCGTTCCTAGGGCAGTTATTAAGATCTTTCGTTTCATTGGTTTGAATTAACATGCTTCAGATTGAGCAAGACCAGCGGGCAAACAAGGTGTTTTTTGTGATAAATTACATGTTTAGTCTTGTTATTTTATATATTGGTACTAGACAGTGAGTCAGCTACAACAAGCTAACAAGCTTAAGATGTTATCACTTTTTTTTTTATAAGAAAAAAAATATTTTAAACGTGTAATCTCATCATAATCATTTTTATCAAGCTATTTTATGGATCATACGCTATTTCTTTTATCAAATTCAATCTCTATATTCATTTTATGGACCATATACTATTTTTAAAAACAATTTTAATATACTTGTTTAATAAAAGATTATACATATTGGACCATTATTAACATGAAAGCTCTACCTTTCTGAATGCTTCGGATGATCCCAATCATTCTCTGGCGAGTGGTGAGAAAGGAAACATTGATTCCTGTCCGTAAGCTTGCAGTATGCCCCGCCTTACTTCCCGCTCGTCACCTTACGTGTTACCCTCTCTATCGGCAACTCCTTTAGACCATTTCCCTGATTCTTCATCTTGGAACAAAGACAAACTTTCCTTCTTCCTTCGACAGACAACTAACTCGGCGCAATGGATGACCGAATCGACGAGGACGAGAAGGACAAGGAGGAGGAGGAGTCCTTGGCCGGCTTGACCTCTCTTCCACCTCACCGCAAAGCCCATTCCTACAGCCAGCAGCTGCGAGGCACCTCCACACACAAACGCCACCATCAAGTCCGGAAGCACAGTCTGGACGACAGCCGTATATCCAGTAACATCGTCGAGGCTGCTTCCTTCTACGACTGCGGCGAGGACGACGACATACTTTCCCGTTCATCCTCTACAAATAACCCTGCTGCTGACGAAGTGTACAGCGAAGGCGCCGATTCCACCACGACTCAGTATCAGCCATTGCAGGAATTCATTGGCAGCGGGGGCGGCACTGGGGTCTTTAAGCCTCCTTTCAGAGCGTCCGTTCATCCAGGGAGACCGCCATGCCTCGAGTTAAGGCCCCATCCCTTGAGGGAGACTCAGGTCGGCAAATTCCTCAGGAACATTGCTTGTACTAAAACACAGTTGTGGGCTGGCCAGGAAGGCGGGGTCAGGGTCTGGGAGATCAAAAACGCATACGACCCCGGTAAGGGTCTTGGTGGAACGGTCAGAAGGGGCGACGAGGACGCTGCGCCCTTTTGTGAATCTTCTGATACCTCTCCCACCTTATGTTTGGTTGTCGACCATGGGAATAGGTTGGTGTGGAGTGGTCACAAGGATGGCAAGATTAGGTCTTGGAGAATGGATCAGCGCTTTGCTACCCCCTTTAAGGAAGGCCTTTCTTGGCAGGCACACCGAGGCCCCGTTCTTTCCATTGTCTTAAGTTCCTATGGCGATCTCTGGTCAGGTTCTGAAGGTGGTATTATTAAGATCTGGCCTTGGGAATCCGTCGAAAAATCTCTTTCCCTCTCTCCCGAAGAAAGACACATGGCAGCCTTACTTGTCGAGAGGTCTTTCATAGACCTCAGAGCTCAAGTCACCGTTAACGGCGTCTGCAGCATATCTTCTCAAGAGGTTAAGTGTTTGCTCTGTGATCATGTTCGAGGTCGTGTCTGGTGCGCTGGCCCTCTTTCCTTTTCTCTCTGGGATGCCCGCACAAAGGAGCTTCTCAAAGTATTTAACATCGATGGTCAGGTGGAAAATCGAGTTGACATTTCATCCGTGCAGCAGCAGGATCAAGCAGTTGAAGACGAAATGAAGGTCAAGTTTGTTTCCACCTCTAAAAAGGAGAAATCCCAGGGTACTAGCTTTCTACAGCGCTCACGCAATGCCATCATGGGAGCTGCTGATGCCGTGCGTCGAGTTGCAACCAAGGGTGCTGGGGCATTTGTCGAAGATACTAAAAGAACCGAAGCCCTTGTGCAAACAGGCGATGGAATGATTTGGAGTGGATGTACCAATGGCTTACTTGTGCAATGGGATGGCACTGGAACCCGTGTGCAAGATTTTAATCGCCATCCTTGTGCTGTCCAATGCTTCTGCACTTTTGGAACACGGTTATATGTAGGCTATGTGAGTGGTATTATCCAAGTACTGGACCTAGAAGGCAATCTAATTGCAGCATGGGTTGCTCATAATGGTCCTGTGATTAAATTGGCTGTTGGATGTGATTATGTTTTTAGCTTGGCTACTCATGGTGGCCTACGGGGATGGATTATTGCATCTCCAGGTCCTGTTGACAACATGATAAGATCTGAGTTGGCCGCTAAGGAACTTATTTATACAAGGCTGCACAATGTCAGAATTTTGATTGGCACATGGAACGTCGGTCAAGGTAGAGCTTCTCAGGATTCACTTTCCTCATGGCTGGGTTCCATCGCATCAGATGTAGGCATTGTTGTCGTTGGTTTGCAAGAAGTGGAGATGGGTGCTGGTTTTCTTGCAATGTCTGCAGCAAAAGAAACTGTAAGATAAGATTTCATTCATTTGTCAGCTTTATTTAACTCTTGCATTTTTGTTTGTGAACTGAAGCTTGTTTGCTTTACACTAAAATAAAATGAGAAGGAGAAAAATGACTGTGTTGGTTGATAGAACTAACAGGAGTTGGTTTGCATACAATATGATGGTAGCCTGTATCTAGACTGTCTTCCCCTCCAAAGTCCTTAACACAATAGCTAACCAGAATCTAAGCTATGTAGCTAACACATAAATTTAGTTTAGAGTGGTTTGTGACTAGGTGGAGATTGTACACTGATCACTCCCAGCTTGTAGGGAAGTCTGGAAATGGTAGGGTATCCAAAACAATATGAAGATCTTTGCCACATGCAAGGCTCGAATCCAATACCTTGCTTAAGGGAAATTAAGTATGTATCACTTGATTAAACCGCCTGTTGGTAACCTTTAGGCAATCTAATAGTGAGATTTTTTAAGAATCTAATGGTGACAAGTTTTTGCTGATCAAAAAAAAAAATGGTGACAAGTTTAATACTGGTATATGTGGTAAACGTTGATAAAGGGGGACAAACGTGGTCTGTGGCACCAGTGTCCTAAATTTATGTTGTGAGAAAAAAAAGAGTTGCCTTCTTGGGGTTTGTAAGACAAGTTGATGGGAGGAAGGCTTACCAGCCAAAGAGGCACTGACTTGATTAGTGGTATGATTTTGCAATTCATGGTTTGAGTGTTGGAGCAAAGATAGCTGTTGTGGATACTGATCAGGCTGAGATTCAGAGGTGGCCCTTGATGAGGTGCCTGAATTGTGAAAGAAGAGGGCTCTTGTTGTGGATTGGTTGTGCCAATGACATTTACATTGTGAACTGTGGAATCAGAATTTCTGAAGTAATAGCAAGGTAGAAATCCATGCTTGAAATAGCATGTGTCAATTGTGTATCTGGATAGGCCACGAGAAGTGCACCTGGCTGATCCTTTTCCTGTGGGTTTGCCTTTTCCTCATAGTGACTTTACTCTGATCATTCAGTCCTTTGATAAAGCAGATGACATACTTTGATTCTATATACTTCTTTAAAGTTTGAACAAGATCACAAGTGCATGGAAATGCACTAGTGCATGCTGGTATATGATGTAAGGACCTCGAGTTTTTCCCACAAAATCTTCAAGTCAGTAAAGAAGAGAGGAGACAGATCAATCACCTCTTATAGAGTGAATTTCTTGCAAGATATCAAAAATATGAAATTGATCACCTTTGAAGAACCTTTTCTTTGAGTCATTCTACAAATCCCTATCATTTTCAATATATACCGTACTCTGCAATTTGAGTGGATAGGGTTTTTGTTGTCCCAATTTCCAAAAATGACCATTATGTTGCATCTTTCCCTGACATTGGATCAGAAAGGCAGGGAAAACAATTGATCCATCAACAAATTTCAAATTTGTTCTTGGATAAGAGTTCTGGATTATGGTTCTTCTCCAAGATCGACAATTAGCACCATCCAATTTGTAATTTTTTAATAAAGTATTGCATATATATAAATATCAGGAACAACTTTTATTGTGCTATGTGTATATTCTGTCCATGCATTCACTGCCTATATCACAATTGTAGGTAGGTCTTGAAGGAAGTGCAATGGGGCAGTGGTGGCTGGATACAATAGGAAGGGCGTTAGAAGAAGGAAAAGCTTTTGAGCGTATGGGTTCTAGGCAGCTTGCTGGCTTGCTTGTATCTCTTTGGTGAGTGATTGTAATGAAAGTGTGTTTCAGATTAAACCAGTTAGTCTATTAATCTGTTGCTCCTGTTTTCTTCCTGTTATGCACTTTGGATATCTATCTTTAATATTGTTTCCATTCTTATATTATGAGTTGACATTTCTCAATTAGGGTAAGAAAGAATCTTAGAACACATGTTGGGGACATTGATGCTGGGGCCGTCCCGTGTGGTTTTGGACGTGCAATTGGTAATAAGGTTTGTATCAATTCACTGACTACTTAATAGTATTTGATAAGAACATGATGCTTTAATTATGCCAATGGAATGCAGTACCGTTCTGTTACTAAAGTTTATAAGTCATTATGATCTGAGCCACTTGTTAAAATGAAGTTCAGGAGGGTAAGCTCAAGTGGTTAAGAACTTTCTCTGCAGTAGCTTAATTTATTTCTTGATTTTGTGTCATGTATATTCCGGTTACCCTTGAAAGTCAATTGTGAAATTTCATCCAATCAATCTAAATTTGATTTCTCCATATCTTTATCTTGGTTAAGGAATTGAGCATATTATTTCAATTTTTAGACTGCTGTTTACTGTTTTGTCAGCAAAGAAAACAAAAAAATGAAAAGTGAACTAGGGGTGCTCTGATGCAATTTTAACCGGGAGAAAGCAATGGTGAGAGGAGAAAATACATAATGAAATAATGATCATGGAAGAAACAACCAGGGAGCATAGATTGCCTTTTCTGTTTATTGCACCATGCTAGATGGAATGCTTTTTACAGATTAGGTTAAATAATTGTTTTTGCAATTATAAGTTTTCCCTTTGTAGTGCTTTCAAATTCTTTTTGGCACGCAAGTCATATTGATGTTACTTGTACGAACACTAGATTAGGAAGAAGGCAAAAAGATTGTGCTAATGAACTTTTTTCACTTATGAATGTTGATTTTTTTCTCTTCATTAAAATGAACACTTATTACGTGGCAAAAATTGATCAAACAGGGAGGAGTGGGTTTGAGAATCAGAGTGTATGACAGGATAATTTGCTTTGTGAATTGTCACTTGGCCGCACACTTGGAAGCAGTTAATCGGCGGAATGCTGATTTTGATCACATTTATCGAAATATGGTGTTCACCCGAACGTCCAGCCTACTTAATACTGCAGCTGGTATGGTACCATACCTGTTCTTGCTTTGCTCTCTTGCCTTCTCCACATATTTATTTTGGCTACTTTACTCTTCTGGCTTGCCATTGGTCCTCTCTGTTACAGCTGGTGTCTCTACTGCTGTTCATGTGCTTCGTGGTGCCAATGTGAGTCTTATGCTTACAGCTCAGATCTCGATTATCTCCATCTCCCTACCTTTCCATCAATATCTTTATCTTAGGTACATAACAGTTCAAGGCCTTCATTGTGTGTTGTAGGCTACAGGTGTCAGCTCTGAAGAACCAAAAGCTGATTTATCTGAAGCAGATATGGTGGTATTTTTCGGTGATTTCAACTATCGCCTTTTTGGTATATCTTATGATGAAGCCAGGGACTTTGTTTCTCAAAGATGCTTTGATTGGCTTAGAGAAAAGGATCAGCTCAGGGAGGAGATGAAAGCTGGAAAAGTTTTCCAGGGAATGCGGGAGGCACTTATCAAATTTCCTCCAACATATAAATTTGAGAGGCACAAACCAGGTTTAGGAGGTAAATACATGAGATGTCAAGCACTGCTTTTGGTGCCTAATTGTTAGATGTTGATTTCAATTTGATTCCTCACAAAGTGATTCCAAATTAGTAACTCAATGAACATGACAGTTTCAATATGGTCTGATGTCAGCTTGCATTTAACAGAGTGTTACTTGGTTATCATTGCTACTTCTAGTAAGAAAAATGACAATGCAATAACTCATTTTTTCAGGGTATGATTCTGGAGAGAAAAAGCGAATTCCGGCCTGGTGTGACAGAATAATATACCGCGATACTCGGTCAGCTCCAGTTTCTGAGTGCAATTTAGACTGCCCTGTTGTGTCATCAATTTTACAGTATGTTACATCGTCACCATTGCTTTTTGTTTTCTGCTTTTCTTATTTGCTACAGTTTGTCATCACTGAAACTGTTTAACAGGTATGATGCTTGCATGGATGTGACTGATAGTGATCACAAACCTGTCCGGTGTAAATTCAATGTAAAAATTTCTCATGTTGATAGATCAATAAGGAGAAAGGAGTTTGGGGTAGTAATGACATCAAATGAGAAAATCAGATCTATTCTTGAAGATTTATGTGATGTTCCAGAAGCCACAGTCAGCCCAAACAGTTTAGTCCTTCAAAATCTGGACACTTCATTGTTGCTTATTACAAACAGAAGTACAAAGGATAAGGCTATATATAAAATCACTTGTGAAGGCCAGTCTATAGTAAAAAATGATGGACAGGCACCTGATTATAGCCCAAGAGGTGGCTTTGGCTTTCCTAGATGGCTTGAGGTATTATGAGCCTTTTCCTATTCTCTTATCCCTTTTCCCCATCTTCCAGTAAGATCTATTACGAGCCTCTCCTCTCCTCAGAAAAAAAAAATAGTAGACAATTTTCAGAACAGACCAGTCTTACATCAAAATTATACTAAACAGATTTTAATGTCTATACAGTTTTATATTAAAATGTTCAACCTGAAATTTTAGTTACTATAGTTTACAAATTTATCCATTTTAGTCCCTATAGTTAATATGTAGATTTTTTAGTCCCTAAAATTTACATTTTAATTCTCAATAGATTTCTGCCGTTAAATTTTTTTTAACTCTTGAAAATTAAAATGTAAACTTCAAGAACTAAAAAATTCACTAGGGACTAAAATGAATAAGTTTGAAAACTAGAGAGACTAAATGGGTAATTAAATCCCATTGTTAACTACATTTGGGATGCATTTTCCGTAAATGGAAAAGAAAATGACTCTTTTGTTAAACAGTGCTATAGTTTTCAATGACCAAGTTTTCCTCGAGTGTGACTATTGAGATTCATGGAAGGCCTCCATAAAAATTACTTAACTTTGATTTATATTACTTAGCAACATTAAACTTTAATCCATTTATTCATTATAAAATTTTACAAATGAATATTATTTATTGGTTTTTAATATTTGTTTATAATTTGATTAGGGATTAAAAAATTCATTAATATGCTAAATAATAATACTCTACCTTCTCTGTTTTTAAATTCAATTGCTGGGGGAAAATAAAATTTAGCAGTAGATTGAATTAATTTATTACTAGATCTTATTTAGCACACAATAAAATGAAAGGTTTTTTCGGATGGTATAAATCATTTATTTATTTTGGGTAGAAATTTGACATTTAAATACAGCTTTTCAAATTTGTTTCATTATATCATTGTTTGTGATTGTTTAAATAAAGTTTACTACTTTTTGCCTTAGAATATGCCATGTTATTGGAGATATGTCATATGAATTTCTACGTAATCTTAATGTGCTATGTCTGTTGAGACTTGAGAGTAGGAGAGGGATTTTTGTTATTGAGATTGACTTATTTGAACTTCCAGGAGTTTACCTATTGACAATCATGCTATGTCTTTAAATCAGGTTACTCCAGCTGCGGGCATAATTAAACCTGAGCAAAGTGTAGAGGTTTCAGTTCGTCTCGAAGATCTTCATACCTCAGAAGAATCTGCAAATGGCATACCACAGAATTGGTGGAGTGAAGACACCCGAGATAAGGAAGTGATTCTGGTTGTTCATGTACAAGGCAGTTCTTCCGTCCAAACTTCATGTCAACAAATCCATGTGCGCCACTGCATGTCAGCAAAGACAGTTCGAATTGACTCAAAATCCAACAGTGCTAGAAGAAATCAAATAAGCTAAGTACATAGATTAGTTTCAGAAATTTTGTAGTTCCACACTTCCACTTACGTGGTTTATGACTTGGACATTCCAAAAATGCCTAAATAATAGGAGGGAAAAGTCAATGACACAGATGCACAGTATAAGACGCTTTTTTTTACATTGCTGTTAAACATCCGAAAGCTCTTTCTGTTTAGGATAGGTTAGATTGCCATAATAATCCTTTTCAATTGATTCCGTGTTTATTTTTTGAAGAAATCGTTTTTTTAAGCTTCTAGAGGGAAGTAATTCTTCCTTTCTTTTTTAAGATTATTTCTTTGACAAGCTAACTCCTAGAGATGCACTAAAAATCATTAACCAATGGAAGCCTCATTGACCAAGGTAGCATTATAATTGTGTTCTATTTTTTTATGTTTTTGTTATGATTAGACCTGATGAGGCAACTCAATCATCTTGAATATGATTGAGTTGGTTTAGTCGGGGTTGGCAAAAAAGTTAACTAATTTGAACCAACCAAAACAAAACATTGATAAGTTTAAATATGAGTATTTCAACTCTATAAAATCACAAAAATGGAGTTTCAACTCTATAAAATCACACAAGAAAGAAAATATATACAATTTTCACAAAAAGAACTATAAATTGGAGGCACATTGCTATTTTCTTGCAAATTTCCAATCCAATATTAACTCATGAATAGCAACTAACAGATACTCCCCCCTCCCCCCCTACCACCCTATGCCACCACCATTATCATTGTAGTCAACATTGTCACCAACCTTATCATCATTACTATTGTCGTCACCGCTATCATTTCCAGGACCATCATTCTCGTCACTGTCATCGTTGTCGTCACCATCACCACAACCACATCATCGTCATCATCTCCGTCATAATCACCACCATCGTCGCTGCCACCACTCATCGTCATTGTTGTTGATGCAACCACTATCATTGTCATTGTCACTACCACAACCACCACCATTATCACCACCACTACCACCATTTGTCATTGTTATTACTGTGAGCAACCACCACCACCAACACTATCACTATCATTATCACCACCATTGTCATCTCCGCAACTACCACTACCATCATCGTCGTTGTCCTGTCACCACCCCTTATCATTATTTGGTTTGTATCATGGTGCACACCAAACATTGGATATGATTAAGGCTTATCCCACTCTTGTCCTATTCATATATGATATATTTTATCACATCGTATCTTATTCTGACCACCAAATGGACCCTTAGTTTCCTTGCTAAAAATATTTTTTTTAAAATAACTCTAAATGTTAAAAATGGAGTAAATTACAGTAATTACCTTTGAAATTTTGTAAAATTACACAAACATTCCTTGCTTTTTAAACCATCACAATAACTTTCCTTATATGGCATGTGTTAGTGTTATATGTAAGGGCTGTATAACATTTTCAAATATTAAGGGGATATTAGTATAACGTATAAGAATGTGTCACTATAATGTTTTTAAACATAAAAGAAGTTAGTGTAAGAATAGAAAAATAGTGATGTTATATGTAATTTGAAAAAAATTCAAGAATGAGTGTAGTTTATTCTTAAAAATATTTAAACGGATACAATATGCATGCTTAGAATAGGAAATAAATATATTATTTTAAAATTATTATTCAAAAAATTAAAAATTGTTAAAAATAATAAAATAAAATAAATAATATTAATCTCACAAAAAATTTCGTAAAATTACACAAATTTTCCTACCTTTTCTATTCATACACTAACGTTTCTCAATTATTTAAAAAATATTACACCTACAACGATAAAAGGGAGATTTAGAAAATCTATAAAAATAATTTATAATTTTCATAATTGATTTCAATATATTTAAACTTTATTATAAAGCCGAAAAGGATGAATTTGTTTTGGGTTTGTTTAATGTAAAGCCCAAAAGTGAGTGGGTCCCAGTCCCTAGGTTGGGAGATTCTCAGCCTTTCCAGTTTTGAGAAGGAAAAGGGTAACATTTGTATTTTGGATTGGATTCGAGGATAATTATTATCGTAAAGAATATTAAAAAGCGGAAGAAAGCAGAACAGAGCATAGCAGAGCAGAGAGGGAGGTGGAAAAAGAAAAAAAGGTGAGGAAGAAATCGAGGAAAAGGAAGAGAAGAAGAAGGAATGAGTGCCACAGTGACTCTAACTCTAAACCTATGTCGTTCTTCCATCGTTGCTTCTTGTCCACATTATAACCACAAACCAAACCCTAATTTCAATGCCTTGTTTAGCTTCTCTTTGTCCCTGTCTCTGTCTCACCACAGACGCATCGCTATCTGCAAGAAACCATTTTCCTCAAGACGGACGGTATATATCTCTCTTTCAAAACTATTATTTAGATTGACTATTTATCGTATCAAGCTGTTGTCTAGTGCCTCCCTCATGTACTGGTGTAAGTAGGGTAGTATTACAATTATTTTCTTGCTTGTTCTGCTCATGTCAGTTTCATCTTGCATCATCACCACTCCTTGTGGCTTGTGGGCAGTTGTTGTTCACTAATTTTTACTACCAGGGACTCTCTGTTTTTATGTACTGGTATAGTGGCTTCATGGACATATGAAAAGAGATCGAGATTATGAATTGGAGAATGGGTTAGCCTTATTTGGTTCTGATGAAGAACTAGCGACTCAAATTCCAACTCAGGCCCAATCACTTGTTGAAGGATCAGGATCCATTCGCGTAGCGGAGTTCAAGCCTGTTCCTGATGTTGATTATCTGCAGGTTTGTAACAGCATGTAATATTGGCACTTTTTTTTTTTTTTTTTTTACTTTGACATTTAATTTTAACACAACTGACGAATATTCATAATCTTAAATTGTTCTTGCTGGACATTAAGGGTCCATTTTATTTGCTAAAATTTATGGGACAACACAAATTAAATAGATGAGGACAGGACAAGAACTCAACTTCTTGTTACACAGAAAATCATGCGACAACCCAGATACAAAGTATTCAAAAGATACACATACCCCACCTCTCTCTTATTTCTCACCCATTATCTACTAGATGCAACTACCTTATCATGGCATGTATTCACATTATCTACTAGCTGCAACAAGCTTATCATACCATGTATTTTAAATTCACATTATCTACTAGTTAGCTTACTTGTATATATTCTGTATTTTGAATTCACAATAATAATGTAAATTCTATTAAGATGATTAATATTAAAAAGGATATTTTAGTAAATTTTATATTATTTTGCTTGTGTTGTTCATTGTTCATCAAACAATGTACATGATAAAAAACTGTTGTAACTCAATTGTTGCCTTGTGCTATACTCTTTGTCCTGTACTGTAGTGCATGTCAAACACACCCATAGTTGTACAGCATTTTGAACTTCATTATGTTTCTTTACAGGAGTTATTGGCCATTCAACAGCAAGGACCTAGAGCTATTGGCTTTTTTGGAACTCGGAACATGGGATTCATGCACCAAGAACTAATTGAGATTCTTAGCTATGCTATGGTTATAACTGTAAGTTTCTGTTATTTTACTCTATAGTATCATATGCTTTCTTGTAGTCTTGTGGAACACAATATATGGTGAATTGGTGATGCAGTATAGTTATGATTTTTGTTAACAATTCCAATAGCTGTGTCTCACAACTTCTTGTCCATCTGTTTGTAGAAAAATCATATATACACATCTGGAGCATCTGGGACTAATGCTGCTGTTATCCGAGGTGCTTTAAGGGCAGAGAAACCGGAGTTGCTTACTGTTATATTACCTCAAAGTTTAAGAAAACAGCCTCCAGAGAGTCAGGAGCTATTGTCCAAAGTAAGGTTTAAGTTTGAAGTTTTTATATGCTTTCTTAAAGGTTTGGATATAAGTGTTTATATACTTTTTGAAAAAAGGATTTTCATTTTCTTTACATATTGTTATTTTAACAGTGGTACTTTTTTTTTTTGCTGTACACCGGTCTTTTCTGTCCCTCTATCTGATATCTGTTTATACTGTTATAGAAGGTATTCCTTTATTTCATCTCTATTTTTTGTCCAAAACTATTCAGATTTTATTTTCTGCTAGAGTGCTATTTGCCGCTTAATTTCTGTGTTAGTTCTGGTTTGTATCACATGGTAGCAAGTAGCAACCTTTTTGTTGTGCCAAGGCACATCCTTTCCCCACTGAGTCACCATTGATGATTAGCATAAATAATTGTTTGAGCTTTGGGTTTTACAATCATATCATATCATTTTAATACATCACATCATCAATCTCTTAATAGTCTCTATTTCTCCTTTTCCTCCCATTATACCCAAAGCCATGTACTTTCAAGTTTCAACAGAAAGCATGGGAGCCTCTTTGTAACCTCCAAAACTACAGGTTCAAACCGATATCACTTCTTTCTCCACCAACAAATTATGTATCACTAAATGTGTTAATAATTAATATTATTTCCTCATGTCATCAATTTTGTGTTATAAATAATTATATATGCATATTCCCTGAAAAGCAGTCCTAACTTCTCTTAAAGCTTCAATTATTTCCCATATTTTTTGAAATCAATTTTGGTATTTTTCTAATATTGTAAGATGCTTATCCGTTTTCAAAGGGAATCCCATGCATTCAAATAAGTATAATTTTTTTTTCCTGGTGATTGTATTCTATATTTTAAAATCAAGATGATAATTGAACATGTCAAGTGACAGTTGAAGGTTTTAAAGGTTGATTGAAGCAAATTGCCAGCATCAAGGATTGGATTATTGTCTAGCTTGTTGATAGGCCTATAATGCAAATTTATAGGATAGGGACTGGGAGGTGAGAGGGCGTGGGATTAGAAGAGGGAATAAATGGACCTAAGTAACATGGCCTTGTATATGAAAGTAGAAAGAACCAGGTGCACCAGCTGAGGGGGTGAGGGAAGAGACAGAGGGACAGCATAACAGAATGGAGAGGGGAATACGAGAATCACACTGTTAGGATTCAATTGCAAGGTATGGGATTTCTATTGTAGCTTTTGTGGCATGGTTCTCTTGAGGTTCTTATCACATGCAAAATGAGGAGAGGGAGAATGGTTATTTGGAGGGAGGAGGGGAGGGGGGGAGTAACCGAAGAAAACGGGGAGGGGGGTTGTAATTGAGTAGTAAAAGTTATTTGGCTAGGCTGAGTAGAGAAGTGGGTACTTCCTTAGGAAAACGGGTGTTATAGTCTCTAGTGTTTTATTGTCCATCTTGCGAGGAGCTTTGCTCCATCTGAGTTATTGACTGTGAGCAGCCTTGTTGCATTCTTATTGGGTGTAACAGTTTGCTTGTTTCTTTTTTGTGTTTTTTTCTTTTTTTGTGAACTTCGTTTCATTGAGTGTGCATGCTTTATGCTTTTAAAGATGCGTGTCCTCTCCTTATTCTAATTTCATCTTTCTTTTCTTTTTTTTCTATTAAACAACAAATATGATAGTTTACAAGTTAATTATCTCCTAAATTAAATGTACTTGTGATATCTTGTACGTTTCTGTACTTTTGTTACAGAAGGAAATTTGTTAGAAGGAAAAGGCTGTTTAGTAGGATTTAGGTAATTGGATTTTTAGGATCAAACATCATTTTTAGGTTTTTTCTTTTTTAATTTTTTAAAGTAGCCAAAAAAAGAAAAAGCCAGTTTTTTTGTGGCTATTTATGTTCCCCGGGTTTCTGGTCTGACTGGGCGGACTGGTCCATTTTTTAGTCACTGGTTATGATTTCAATGATTTTGTCGAATATGCAGGTGAAAAATGTCATAGAAAAGCCCCATAATGATCATCTACCTCTAATAGAAGCCAGCAGGTTTGTTCTAGCTTTTCCTTGTCTTTCGTTTTGGGGTCATGATAGGTGCTTTGGGGTCATGATAGGTGCCTAGACTTTCTACTCAAAACCTCTCAGACTAACATACGAGCCAATGGATGACAACTTGGTCTTGTTCTAACTTATTCTTAATAGTTCAGGACTCTCAGTAGAGTATGTGAGGGGTTTGTGAGTTTAAAGTTTGTGCAAATATCATTATTGTTCATTTTACTTGAAAAAAAGTTAAAGAAGGAACCCCGTAATTAGGAAATAGCATGTTCAAATGGATGCTACAGTGCTATGTTTTTAATGGGTATAGTGCCAGTTTAGGGATGCAATGACATAGGACATATCTCACTTATAACAATGTTTTACTGTGTAATGTTATGTGTCAATGTAGACCACACCTCATGTTATTTATAATATGAAAAAGGAATATGTATTGATTACAAGATCAATCAATTATTGATTAATAAGAAACAAAATATTCTAATAATAAATACAATATTAGGAATAATATCAAGACATAATCTCACACTCTACCTCAAGCTGGAGCATGTGTCATATGAACCAAGTTTGTAACAAATATGATAAACCCAACATAAACGAAAATAAAGACGATTTCAGTCGTGTGATTGTGCCAAAAAACCTTGACTGCAGCCAACGAAGGCCCTTAGTGGCAATGGGTATTGTTCACCGGTGAATAAAGCATGCCCTGAGGCGGAAGGAGGCGGTTCCAGTGTGATGCTTGCCAGAAATGCGTCACGTGTCGTGTACGTGAACTTCTCTCGCTGGAAAGTGGCCCTGTGTGGGGTTGCTGCAGCAGAGTTGGTTGCGTACGTGGATGACGTGGCATTCTTGGAAGGTCACTGATGCTGACCGACAAGAGGGCGGCACACTGGTTTCCGAATAGGCCGAATAGTCGGCGCGCACAGATGTGTCTGTGTGAGGGACATTGGTGAATGTCATTGTGGAAGCAGATTCTAAAGGAGGGTCGATTGAGGCCATGAAACACATTGAAACAAGGCCAAACAGAACCTAAATGTGAGTCAAATGAAAGCCAAACGGTATGAAAAACAGCCAAGCAGGGGGCTGGTAAGGTTCGCTGGAGATGGAGGAGGCTGAGGTTGGTCTTGCCAACAAGTGGGTGTCACCGGAGACTGGCCACGCGTGTGGGCGTGTGCAGCGGCATTTGGCTGTGCGATCAACATCGTGGTGGTCACCGATGGGAGGCAACAATGATTGGAGGAGGTTGCTGGCAAAAGGGTGTTGGGACAGCTGCCAAACAGTGGCAGAGGGAGGCTCGGTACTGTGTGCCTGTGCAGAAACGTGGATCAAACCTAGTCTTCTGATATTAGATTTAAGGAATTGTGCAAATAGGTCATTGAAAGTAGGACGACTAGCAACCTTACTTGCTCAACCTTGCTCTGATACCGTGTAACAGTGTTTTAATGTAATGTTGTCTGTCTTGGATGCCCAGACTAGCCTTTATTTATAATGAGCAAATAGGAAATAGAATATTCTAATAATAAATACAATATTAGGAATAATATGAAGACATAATCTCATATCACTGAATGCTATTGCTAGTGTAACAATACCATCTCTACAAAGAATTTAGCTCTTGTAAAGTAACCAAATGTGTAAAAGTGAACGTGTATCTATTGATTTGAAGTAAGCTGTCTCGTGATCTTAATTCTTAACTAATTTTAGATCAACGGTGAATACAACTTTACTTTTTAACTTGCACATATCTTCACTCTAGAATAGTCAAATCTGTCTAGAAACCATCCACGATCCATATCAATGCAGTTTGAAAAACTTTCGTTTTGTAATCAGACTGTAGGATTATTGTCACTTTTTGAGCCAATTTTTTTTTATCCCTTTTTGAGCCAATTTAAGTAAGTTTATCCGTCAAGTAGTGGAGAAGAAAATAAAATGAATCAAAGTCTGTACGAGTTAATTTATGCACTTGAACTTTTAATTTTCATATAATTTTCTCAGAAACACCCTGTCTCAATTGAAAAGTTCTCCATAGTTAGTTAATCCACATTGTGCCCCTTGGTCAAGCTCTAGTGCAAGTTCAGTTTGTAGGCTAATTTGAGTAAGATGAATAAGCTTGTATTGATTGCGATAAAGATTGGAGCATTATTTTTCCTTCCATTGATTCACATGCAGGCTATATTATTATTATTTTTTGTTTTGAGAAAGCTATGTTGTTATTGCAGTAAAGATTGGGCCATTATTTTTTCTTCCATTGTTTCACATGCAGGCTATGTAATATGGATATCATTTCGCACGTGCAGCAAGTCATTTGCTTTGCTTTCCATGATAGTCGGTTGCTCATGGAAACTTGTCAAGAAGCAAAAAATTTGCGGAAGATTGTGACTCTTTTCTACCTCGACTGACAATTTTTATCCAGGTCTATACATTATTCCTCTGCATAAGAGTGGGCTGGGAGAGAGTGGTGCTTATTTTTGGTTTGTAATTAATAATCAATGATATTGCTTTAAATTGCTTATTTAAGTTCACCTAGAAAGGTATTTTAATCGCATTCCTTTTTGTTTAGCTAAATGACCTATTTGATTATTTATCTTTTTTTTTTCACTTTAGTTCTTTATCATGTTTCTAAAGTAATGCAAAGTTAATGCATTTAATAATATAAAAATATTAACTGCTAAAAATTGTCTCGATGCTTTTTTTCTTTCTGAAATACCTTCATGTTATAATTAACACGGTGGTGGTTTCCAACCGTAGAAACTGCCACTAAAAAGTTTTATTTTTTTAATTGAAAAAAAGCAAGAACATGTTCAAACTTCTAACCACCTAGAATCGGAATCCAGAACATAACATCCTTAGCCTAGACCAATGTTGCATGCAACTACAACCCAGAAATATCTGGTTCTGGAAAACACAGTTCTGGTTCTGGAAAGTGACAATAGAAATGGAAAAATGTGTTTCTAGTTCTGGAAAGTGACAAAGGAATGGTGTTGGAAACGTTGCACAGAAACACCAACAATGATGGCCTCGTGCGGAAGGCCGTCAAAGGCAAAACTTCAAAGAACAAATACATGGTTTTTTTTAACAAAAAAAAAGATGATGGATGGCCAGGAAAGAAATATCCTTAAAGACCCCTAGTATACAAAGAACTTGTACCAAAGATTCGGATTTGTAGAGGAAACATGTTGAAAAAACAAAATTAAAAATGATGAATTTGTGAAAAGTATTTAAATTTGCTCAGAAACAAAATTAAAAAACAGGTCTATAACTAAAATCCGATCTCAACACAACATTATGAAGTATCAATTACTTGAAAACAAAGTGAAATAAAAAACATTTAAATCAAAACATTTGTGAAAAGTAAGAAATTTTAGCATTTATGGTTAGGGAGACAGTAAAAATAATTTTTTTTTAAACAATGTGAAGAGATTTTCAGGGTTTTTTACAATAACTGATTCTCTAATCTAGAGCTCTTTTATTGGAAGATCAACAGAAAATCGTTCAAGATCTGAGACTAAAAATATTCTAATCATTTAAGATGAAGTAATTTATGAAAGCTAAAAATCGTCACAAAATATCTCATCTTTTTCAAAAACAAAGTTATGTTGATTTTTAGCCGTAAAAAAATTATTCATGATAAAATAATAATAAAAATAATTGACACATATGAAACAGACAAAAAGGACTAAAATATTTGACCAAAAAAAAGTTTGAGGACTAAAACATAATTTATTCTTGAATTAATAATAAGTTGTGCGAAAGTAATTTTGATGTTGGTAAAATTTAATACATGATGACATTTTAAAGTAAGTATAGAAGTTAGCATGTGTATGAGATAGAGTATTTTCTCCTTAAAATTATACCGTTTGCTTAAAATTCCTCTCCATTACTCCTTCATGCATCAAACGTTGATTTTCGTTTATTCGAGTCTTAACCTTCCCATTACTCCTACAAAGGAGATCTCCTTTCCAGGAAGAGAGAGCCTCCAAAACCCTAGGATAAGGTGTTACTTTGTATATTTGTAGTTTCTCAATTTAGAGTCCTAATAATAATAAAAAAAATATTATATACTAATATTTTGTTGGTTAGACTTGAGTTTGAATTCTTTAAGTAAGAATATCAAGATCTCATATTCAAGTTTTTTTAATAAAAAAAAATTGTTAAGAGACAAAATTCATTAAAAGTAGTCAAATAGACATTTTCATATATATTAGTTATTAGCAAAATCAAGGGTGTGTGTGTGGTATGTGGTTGACATACACACTTATTTTTTAGTGTGAATACATTAGCAAATTATAATAAGATATTGTCTTAAAATATAATAATTACGTAATTTGTCAATACACAGATTTTTTCATAAATACACTTCTCTCTCCTTTTTTTTTTCAATCTAAATTACTTTGCAATTTAATTTCCAATATACATTACTTGAAACTTTCTTTCTCCTTTTTGTTTTTTTAATATAAATATTATTATACAACTTTTTTAATTGGTTTTAAAATTACTTATTTATTAAATTAAATTTTATAATTTTGTTTTTTTTTATTTTTTAAAGAAAAAATATATAGATAAAGAAAAATAAAAAAATTGGATAAAATTAGAGTACAATTTTTTAGTTACTTTGTATGTACTTTTGTTGTTAAATTTATGTGTTGTTGATATTTTTTTTTATTATGTTCGTTAATTAAAAAAATAAGAAAATCAGTTAGTAGTATTAAAATAAACTAAAAAACACACTAAAAAATAATTAATACATCTATCTTATATAATAGATATAAAATTTTAAAGAGTAGTAACTGTTATATTGAAAATATCTTTAAAAATATTTATTTAGCAGTTATTTTTTACTTAAGTGATAAGAATTGATATTTTTATTATTTATGGCTTGCAGATATGAAAAGAAAAGATTAAAATATCCAAAAAATACTGATAACTGTTAAATATGAACTATTTTTTATATTAAAAATATCCGAATCAATGTGACAAGAATATGAACGAGATCAGTGGGGTCTTGATCCAAGGAGAAAGATGACGGTAAATGATCGTCTCATTTCAACTCACATTCCTAAGATGGACGAAGAACAAAATGAACGAGAAAGTGAAAAAAAATGTAAAATTTGTTGGCAACATGGTCATAAAAGAAACAATTGTCTTAACATATCTCCATCTTAAATTTTTTTCTTAGTCAAGCGTAATTATTTAAGTATTTTATAGATAATGCAACATAATATTCTTCTATAAATTGTTAAACAAAAATTCTTCTCATTTTTAATTAAATCTAAAGACATAAACAAACTAATTATATTTAGTAATATAATTATATTATAAATAATTATATTAGAAAATTCAAATTTTAAATAAAAATATTCACCTAAAAAATATGTTAAGTAAATTAAATAATAAAACAAAAATAATTATATTTAATAATATCATTTTCTTTAAAAAATTAAAAAAAATTATAAAATTTAATAAATAAGTAATTTTAAAACCAAATAAAAAAAATATATGATATAATATTTATATTTTATTACAAAGTAGTATAGATTGGAGAAAAGGATGAGAGAAAAAGTATATTTACGGGAAAAAAATTGTCAATACACTCATTGCTAAAAAAATAAATGTGTACACGTTAGAAAATCTTTTATATACATACATATTAATTTGTCCATTGTGCAAGATAAATATTTTTTATAAATTAAATTTTATAATAAATAAATATTTTAATATATAAAATAGAATAAATTACACTAACCGCATAAAAATTTATGAAATTATAATGTAATATATAATAAAATAAATACTTTAATATTTAAAAAAATTAAATTCTTTCAACTTTTTTAATATTCAAAGGTCCCTTTTAAAAAAACATAATGTAATATTTTTCAAACAATGAAAATGAAAGATGTTAGTGTTAGAACATAAAAATTAGGAAGAATTTAATGTATTTTTAATGAAACTTCAAACGTGATTAGTGTAATTTATTTTATAAATTATAACATAATTAAAATCATTAATAAATAAATATTTTTAAATGTATAAATGATATTTTATGTTCACCATAAACAATTTAAATCATGATAATAATATTTTTAATTATTGATATTTTTTAAAATATTAAATTCAAGTTTCTTTTATATATATATATATATATATATATATATATATATATATATATATATATAAAAGTTTCTTTTACATAGGACCTAATTTAAAAAAATTCAAGTTTAAGGACTTAATTAAAAATAAAATTTTGAGTGAGGTAGTTAAAAATATTAAATAATTCAAGAAGTTACAAATTAATTTAACCTATATTTATTTTAAAAAGTAAAACCATAAATTACTATTAATCATAATTTCTTTTTCTAGTCAACATCCTTTTGTCTTCGAGTGAATAGACAATTTAATCCTTGAGATTGTATTCATTTTGTATATTAGTCCCTAACTTAATGTTAAATTCAAAAATAATCATTCCGTTAAATTTTAAAGTAATGTTGTTAGTAAGGTCAATTTTAGTGCCACGTGGACTATCCAACGTGACACTAAAGGATGACGTGACATGACATGTGGGCATGCCTCTTTAAAGATGTCACGTCATTTGATGATAATAAAACGAGTAAATAGGTAATTTAGTTTTTGACTTTGTATATATGTTGTATATTAATCCCTATCTTAATGAAAAATTTAAAATAGTCCCTGTGCATAAGTGTTGCAAAATAGTTTTTCCATTAAATTTTAAAGTAACGTTATTAATGAGATCAATTTTAGTACCACGTCATTTGATGATGATAGAATGAGTAACTTCTTCAGATCTGATGGTTATGAAGCAATTGAGGCATATATACGAAAAAGAACCCACACACACTTGCACAAATAAAATGAACCACAAAAATCCACAGTAACTATCTTATCTCTGTAGTCGTCAACACCAATGGGCGAGGTCCGCATAACCATTCTTTTTTCCTCTTTTTTTTTTCAATTACCATCAATGTATCATTCCGAATTCTATTTTTTTTATGTTCTGAATAGGAAGAGAAAAAATCAGAGGAAAACAAAGTGGAGGAGAAAAAAGCAGAGGAAGAAGGACAAAAAGAATAAGAGAAAAAATCAGAGGAATCAAAAGATGACAAAGAATCTAAGGAGGAATCTGCGCCGCCAGAAATCGTGCAAGACACAACCTTCGCAATGCATGAACACTTTAAGCACGATTTCTGGCATCTTTTAAGTTAGAGATTATTTTGCAACACCTATGCAAAAGATAGGGATTATTTTAAATTTTTCATTAAGTTAAAGACTAATATGCAACAGAGATACAAAGTCAAGGACTAAATTGCCTATTTACTCGTTTTGTTATCATCAAATGAGGTGACATCTTATGATTTTGCTACCATTTGATCATATCTATCTTCTAATCATGTTTCTGATCACACATAACTTTCCATCTTGCTACATTTTCATCTTTTAAAGGCATGTTCAATCTAATATTTGATAAGTATACTTTGTTTCTAGAGACTTGCACACTTCATATTGATACTTCTCAAGTTTGATCCAGTTCTTTGTGGTTTGTTCTAAAGTGAATCGTCAAGTCCTATTCTTTTAACAGTGTTGTCTAAGCAAATAATTATTATCTTAAGTTCAGAAGACTTAAAATGTGCTTATTGATAATTTGTTATCATTAAAAACTTCATCTCATGATGGGCTTGAGTTCAACATATTTTTATTTCAGTAAAAACACCTTTTGTGTGTTATAATTCCAAAGAAATATTAATAACTCACTCTCTTACACATTCTTTTCAACACACATTTTTCTATTGATTGAAATTTCTTGCTATTGGCACTCCTCTTCCGCATTTATTTTTGCTTTTCAACAATCTAATTATAAGAAAATTTGCGTAACATTTTCCAACAATTTTTTGTGAATCATTAAAAAGGTAACATTTAGTCTAGTAATAATTACAAGTGAAAATTGAATGAAGAGAGCTAGGTAAAACATGCTAGATGTGAAAAGCCACACATAAGTTATTGACCAAGATGTAGTTTTTGCACGAGAAGTAGAAAAGATTCAATCTTTTCCAGTGTGAAAACGTGGGGACATGAAGATGAAACCTTGGTTTTATATGCCAATTGCATCGAGCAGCTTGGAATGTTGAGATACCGAGACTAATGAATTTGCTACAATTGCACCACTGGCAGCAACTGCTGGGACTCCAATGCCAGGAAAGGTGGAGTCTCCGCAACAATAAAGCTGTGCAATGGGAGTTGAATGTCCAGGAAAGGCATCTGAACCAGCTTGCACGGCTGGTCCATATGTTCCTCTGTTCCTCCGAAGAAACCTTTCATGTGTTAGTGGACTCCCAACCAACTTCACTTCACATTTCTCCCTGCTGAAACCTGTGCCTACTGCTCTCTCCACAGCTTTCCACATTACCTGATATGAATAAAATAGCCGATTGAACTAGAGAAGTGGAGAACTGCACAAGTATTGAATCTTGAATAATTGCAGCTATAGCCACTAGCCAATGATGATTTTAATCAGATTATTTTTGTCCTCTTCTTCACAGTTATAAATGCAACAACATCCATTTTTACAAATAAACAAAACTCGCTGAAAGTGATCAAACAACACAGATACCTCTGATCTTTCAGCTTTGAGATTTCTGTATTCAGCACTCCTACGATCAAGTCCTTCCCACAACTCAAATGGTTCAGTTCCTGGCATATAAGCATGTAACACGTGTTTCCCGTGCGGTGCCAGATTAGGACTAAGTACACTAGGTATTGATATCAACACAACATTCTGGTCGGCATCAACTCCTCTTTTCCAGTCATTTACAACTATATGATGAATTCCCAGATCACTGCGTATACCCTGGACAAGGAGATATTGGAAGATGTTATCAACTTGAGCTTAAGTAGTTTAGACAGTGGGTGATTACAGCTACTTGAAACTTGAAGATGCAACAGCATGAGTGACATTACTTGTGCCGTTGTGGTATAAAAGGAGGGAAACTACACCAATTCCCAGTGAAGAAATCACCGATGAAACAGTGTTTTCTGCACTACCAACTATTTGGAATGCAGTTCGTGAACTGACCAAACACATGAAAACTTCGGCCGTAATATGGACCTTCCTCTTTTATTTATCAATTGCTTCAAGTAAAAGACATTAGAAACAAACAAAACCAGTCACCAAAATGGCAAACCTCAGCATCAAATCCCAAATGGAGATGCATGAATGAATCACATTGAGGAGTCGTGTTAACCCTATCCGAGTAGGACTTTGGAACAACTTCTTTGGGTAGCAATTTTAAAGTGTCCCACATCGATGCATTGCTGACAACAGCCTTTTTAGCACGTATGAACTGCAGGATACATAAATCCAGTTTATATTGAAAAAATAAAATACAGATGTAAATCCAAATAAAGTTGATCTTTGTGCCTTTCTCATCAATCAAAATGTACTCACTTGACCACTTCCCAGCTTGACTCCAATGGCTCTGTCATTTTCAACAACAATGTTTTCCACATGACTTTGAAGAGAAATTCTTCCACCAAATTTCTCTAGCCCTCGCACAAGAGCATCAATAATAGCTGCACTTCCATGAAGGGGGTACTCAAGACAGCATCCCGGTTTGTACCACTCTGCAAACATGTAAATCTGAAGAGAGGGGGGGGGGGGGGGGGGGGGGGTTATGTTTAGACATCAATAAAAAAAATGTTAGTAACAAAGGTTTCACTAAGTTAGTACTCTAACGCTTCAACTTTCTGTACCGTTGCTATAGAAAATGTGAACATATGAAAAGGATCAATCTTCTGCAGTCTGTTAATGGAATCAAAATTTAACAAGAGGCCCTTTAGAGATTGACGTGCTGTGGACCACCAAGTACCCTTCACCATAACTGTAAATTTATGTTCTATAAAGGTGAATAAAGAAAGGCAATTATCTAAAGACAATCCTATTGCATAAACAGTACCATTTCACAAGTTATTCTGTCTTTTTTTGTTTGTGTCTTAACATATGAGAATTCAGAAGAGAGAAACTTTGGTGAGCTTCTTATGGCCATATATGGAACTTGATGTGCTAATAAGAGGAATGTAAATTTATAGTTTTACTAGTACTATTTAGAAATTAAAATTGAGAAGTTGTGGATAACATGGTTGCTGAAGAATAATCTGTTGTACAATAAAAATGAAGCAAGCGGGACACGGGGTTAGAAATTCATAAGTCATAGTGAAGACATGACATGTGGTTCGTAGTTACCATCTCTGCTGAGAGTACGGCATTAGCCTTGACCCCAGCAAGCAAGAATGAGAGGAGGTCAATCCAATTCCGTATGAAAGGGTCATTGAGTTGCAAATCATCAAGTATTTCGGAGAAAGGTCGGAGAAGTTTTGTGGCCCTAAGAGAAGCTCGAGGTCCCATTTGAAGAAAGGATTTGAATAGAGAGGGGGCATATCTAGCTGCAGCAGTGGAAAGAACGCCCAAGTCTCCTCGAATAGATAGAGGGGGAAGAGCCATTGCAGCTGTAGATAATGGAAGTACAGCATCCTGCGAAACAAAAATTACAAAACTTGTTTGCAGAATATTATTTATTTATTGAGATGATGGAAGAGAAGAGAACTCACTAAAAGTTTCCGCCATTCAAGAACAGCATTTGGACCTGCATACTGTTGAAGGTCCTGCAGTGCGTGCAAGTGAGACAGTGATGAGAGAGAGAGAGAGAGAGAGAGAGAGAGAGAGCAGAAAAATCATAAATGAATGTTTGTTGGACCTTGAAAAACTCCGTCGGGCCTATGCGCGACAAGAATTGTCCTTCGGGTATGTGGACCATCCATGAATCGTAAGTAGCGCATGGAAGAGACTCGCCGAGCGCATCCAAGACCTGAGCAAGAGGATTAGCCTGAGGACCCCTTGATTGCAAGCCAGAGAACAACGATGGCCCAGAATCAAAGTTGTAGCCTTTGATATCAAAGGAATGGGCAGCACCACCTGGTTGGTCGTGGCTTTCCAGAACCAACACATCTTCCTCGTATCTTGCCAACAGTGCTCCACAGCACAGTCCGCCAATGCCACTACCAATCACAACAACATCAGCTTCTTCTGACTTTGAATTGGATTTCCATTTCCTGTCCCTCATCACAGCTGCCACAGCATTACTACGATATGAACTGTAACATCGACCACCCATCATCGAAACAATCATCTTTCTCTTCACTTCTCACTTCTCACCTCACCTCATTTTGTAGTTGCTAAATTAGCCACGTCACCGCCAACTTCTCTTCTCTTTCCGCCTCAAAACAAAATCCACTACATAATTATTCCCTGCCTCTGCCAAACTTCTTCAGTCAACAAGTCAAATTTGTACCTTGTTTGTTAGATTTTCGCTTTTAATTTTTTATATTTTTTTATCCTTAAAAATTTGCTCTCTCTCGGGAGTAAGATCCATCATGTAAGAGAAAAGAGAAAGGAACCCAAGTGGTTTAAGGTTGGGGATTTCGTGTGTGTGAGCTCACATTTTGGAGATTTAGGGAATCATCGGGCGGTTTTTAATTGGCAAAAACATTTTAAATGATTTTATCAACTAATTTCTTAAAAATTTTGACATAATAAAAAAATTTGCCACATCAACATCTAACATATAAATTGACAAGCACGAAGAAAAAAATGAAAAAAAATTTACCAAAACCGATTAAATAAAAATTTAGAAACTAAAAACAAAAGATTATGAATGTTAAAGGTCTAAAAATATAATTTGTCTTAATTTTAATTTTAAAATAGGTCAACATTTTTAATTATAGAATTTCTCTAAATTTATTATTTATTTATTGAGAATATTTTTAATTTAATTTTTTATATATTGAAACACTGATGGAGAAAAAACAAATTTTGATTTTATTAATTTTGCTTTATATTTATTGTATGATTGTAAAATCACTCATAACATTAGTATGTTTATATGCTACAAAAGTAGAGCCATACCTTTAATTATTATATGAGATAGTCTATAAAAATATTTAATAAATTATATAATTTTTTATATTTACTTTTTTAATCATAACCTTATAAAAAATTGACAATGATTTAATGAGCATGGTTAATTTAAAATACACATAATATCATTTAGTTTTTTTTTTTTAAAAATGCAGATCCTTATTTATATTAAAAAAGAAAATCGGGTCGGATGTCGGGTGAAAATAGTCCGAGGCGGGGCTACGAAACAAAACCCTATTCTTGGATCTCACACCGCACCAATTGTGCTTCGGAAGAACGCTCGCCCGCACCGTAAGATCTCTTTCATTCCCTCTCCAAGCAGTTATCTTGTGCTGTGTTGAGATTTCTTTTTTGATGAACAGGTCCAGATCGTAATCAAGAGAAGAGGAGCGAGTTTTGTTTTTCCTTGCAGCCCAAGCCATGGCGCCTCTGGTGAGTCCAGATTTACACTTAAGAGTTACTTACACTCACTCACTAACCTACTCCTTTTCTAGATCCTGCATGGTGGAAAAACCAACAAAAATTCTTACAAGACACTCATTGCGGCGGAGTATGCCGGCGTCCAAGTTGACTTTGCCCCAAATTTTGAGATGGGTGTCTCCAATAAAACTCCTGAATTTCTCAAGATCAATCCTATTGGCAAGGTACCATGTTTATCCACATATCTATTATGGAAATCTGACATTTATTTTATCTCATATTTTCATCATTATTCTTCCAGGTTCCTGTGTTGGAAACACCTGATGGTCCAGTATTCGAGAGCAATGCCATTGCTCGCTATGGTAAGTATTATTATAGACAGTGTTTCTTATTCAGTTTTTTTAACCCCTTAGTCCATGTTTTAGGGGTTTACATGAGCTAATTCAATAATGTTCATTTTCGATTATTCTCATGGATGGAATTTAGATATATCTAGGAGTACGTGGATTATTGTGATTATTTTTTTTATTATTTTTTTGTGGGTTTTTTTTCTGCAGTTACCCAGCTGAAAGGTGATAACACTTTGTATGGATCTTCTTTGATTGAACATGTGAGTCTATTTTCATCCTAAAATTATTGGCATTGCAAATGCTTATTATTTTTGTAGAGTATTCAAATTGTGTATGTGACTTCTAGAAAAGGCTGCTTGTACTGCTATTATCTTATATATGCTCATATTCTTCATGTTTTATTATTTTAATGTTCCAGGCCCACATTGAACAATGGATTGATTTTTCATCATTGGAGATTGATGCTAATATTATCAAGTGGTATGCCCCAAGAGTTGGACGAGGACCATATCTTCCTCCAGTAAGTTACAAAGAATTTTTTTATACTACGTAAAATTGATATGGCGATTCCATGTTGACCCTCCATTCAAAATATCTGTTTTAGTTCTTTTATCCTGTTGGCAAGAATATAATAATGTAAGATCTGTGTTAGTTCAATTGAAAATGGTAACACATCAAGGATTATGGTGCAATTTTGTGGTGTATTGAACTTGGAGATATGTTCAATTCATCTGCTTACAGTCTGTGCATTGTTGTTCTACATCAGGATTTTTGGTTCCCATTAACATATTACCCTGATATTATAGCCTGATCTTAATTATGTGTTTGAATGAAGGCTGAGGAGGCTGCAATTTCTGCACTAAAGAGAGCTTTGGCTGCTTTGAACACTCACCTTGCTTCCAATACTTACCTGGTTGGGCATTCTGTGACCCTGGCTGACATCATAATGACATGCAATTTATATTTGGGTTTTGCAAACATCCTGGTTAAGTGCTTTACCTCTGAGTTTCCTCATGTTGAGAGATACTTTTGGACCTTGGTCAATCAGCCAAACTTCCGAAAAATAATTGGGCAGGTCAAGCAGGCTGAAACTATTCCTCCTGTTCAATCTGCAAAGAAGCCTTCCCAGCCAAAAGAATCCAAGCCCAAGGTAAAAAATGAACCAAAGAAAGAGGCAAACAAGGAGCCAGAAAAGCCCAAAGAAGAAGCAGAAGAGGAGGCTCCCAAGCCTAAAGCCAAGAATCCCCTTGATCTTCTCCCTCCAAGTCCGATGATACTGGATGAGTGGAAAAGACTCTACTCAAACACTAAAACCAACTTCAGGGAGGTTGCTATCAAAGGTATTGTTTTTGTGGCCCCTCGGGCTCGTTGTTTTACATGTTTCCTAAATTAGGAATATGATTATATGACTATAATCATTGCAAAATTAGTTATTATGAATCTTGCCTCAAAGAATTTTAAAAAATATATATGACACAGTTGACATCCTTTTGAATCCACTTTTTATCTTGCAGGATTTTGGGACATGTATGATCCCGAGGGATACTCTCTCTGGTTTTGTGATTACAAATACAATCAGGAGAATACTGTTTCTTTTGTGACATTGAACAAGGTTGGTGGATTTCTTCAGCGGATGGATTTGGCTCGCAAGTATGCATTTGGAAAGATGCTTGTGATTGGATCAGATCCACCATTTAAGGTGAAGGGGCTGTGGCTTTTCCGTGGGCAAGAAATCCCTCAATTTGTGATTGATGAATGCTATGACATGGAGCTCTACGAATGGACTAAGGTTGACATCTCTGACGAACCTCAAAAGGAGCGTGTCAATCAGATGATTGAAGATTGTGAACCTTTTGAGGGCGAGGCTCTTTTGGATGCCAAGTGCTTCAAGTGAAAATTTATTCCTTGAAAGGGTCTACTTTTATAATGTGTCTTCGTTTTTGGTAGGGTACGGTTTCTTCACATTGAAACTTTATGTTTAATTTATTTTTAATTTTAATTTTAATGATAGCTAGACTAATATACAAGTGCTATATTTTTATGTTGGATGTAAGCATGTATTAATTACATTGATAGGTTTTCTTTTTCCCTGCCATGGGCTTTGAGGTAATCGATCAATTTTTGTTTGGTGGTTATAGGAGATTACGATGATACCGTAGTTAGATAAAAGTAAGATATGGTAAGAGTATGAAAAGTTCTTATATTTTGATGTTAATTAGATAAATCGTAAAGGTGGTATAATATAATTTAAAGGTTTTTAAAAGAATACAATAACATGTTTTAAATAATTGATATGATTTTATTATAATATATGTAATTGCTATTTTTAGTTTTCTTAGGAAATTTGAAAAATACTTGAATTGTAATTATTTAATTTAATTTTTAAAATGCTTCTATATAATTCAGTATATGGTATCATTTATTCCAAAGATCACACAAATAGAACATTAATTGTGTATCAAATGCTTAGTAAATCAGTATATGGTATCATTTATTCCAATATAATTTTTTAAACACTTCCATGTGTTAGCATTTCAAACATAATTCTTTAAACTTAATATTTATTTTAAAATTATTTGTTGGAGCATTAATAACAATAATAATTTTATTATTATTATTATGTTATTTATATTTATTTAAATATGTTCCATTTGTTAGACTTAAACAGTTTTTTAACTAACTGAAAAAGTTTTAACTTGATTTATTTAATATCTTTAACTAAAAAGAAAGAAAAAATTCAAAACTTTGTGCAAAATTTATTTTTTATTTTATCTCACATGATAGTGGTCTTTCTCTTTAAATTTAGTTTCATTTTCCAGCTGTTAAAAAAAAAAAAAAAAAACTGAGTGTGGTGTAACATATAGTGAAGTGCAAATAATTGAGATATTAATTAGAAAGAGAAGGAAAGGACGGCTCTGTAGCTGTAGGTAGGTGAGTGGAGACAGCTGGAGACAGGCTGGAGGCAACATAATCTTTGCCTTTGGATTCTCATTTCTCATTTCTCCGCTTCCTTCCCTCCTAGATCCATTCTCTCATCCGTAGGTATGTGCCTTTCCTTTCAACCATTAAAACTCCTCATCATTCTTTTAATTTCCACAATTCATGATTCTGGTGGCTTTGTTTGAGTTAGACACCCAATAAAATCAAGTAATCTTTTAGGTTGCCATGTGGTGGAATCTGTAATTCGGGTAATGCCCCTGTCGAGATTTGCTGCCGGTGCATTCAGTGTGGTCACAATTTGTTTAGTAGCCATATTGCTTCTTCTGGGCTTCGTGTGCATTGCATACTCATATTACTTTCGGTCACGCATCCATCATGATCAGTTCAGCTATTTTAGTGGTCCCTGGATCATCAGAATCGCGTTCATACTGATTGCAATCTGGTGGGGTCTTGGTGAGATTATTCGGTTAAGTCTGCTAAGGCGCGGCCTTCACTTGCAGTGGCAATGGCAGGAGGAAAGTATATGCAAATGGTACATTGTATCAAATCTGGGGTTTGCAGAACCGTGTCTCTTCCTCACAATTGTCTTTCTCCTCCGTGCACCCTTACACTTACAGACTGGCGGCATTATCAATACAAAATGGAATGTGAAGACGGCCGGATACATTCTGCTTTACTGCTTCCCACTTTTTGTTCTTCAACTGTTTGTTATTTTTGTTGGAGGAGAGTTCAAGTCATCATCATCATCGTCATGTACTTACCCTTTACTAAGCACTCTTCTCCTTGGCCTTTTTGCCCTTATTCTGACCTCGTACCTCTTCTGGCTTGGAAGCCGGATTTTGAAATTAGTTATTAATAAGGGTTTGCAGAAGAGGGTATACACATTGGTACTCTCAGTCTCAGGCTTCCTTCCATTAAGGGTTGTTTTCCTTGGTTTGTCCGTATTATCTGGACCTGAGGATTTTATGTTTGAGGCCTTTGCTTTCTTGGCTTTCCTTGCCCTTGCGTCTTGTGCTGGGGTGTGCATGTGCATGCTTGTGTACCGTCCACTTGCAGATTGTTTAGCGCTCGATATTAATGATACCACGTCTCTTATAAAAGGAGATAGGGATGCCACGTTTCTTCAACTAAGCCTCTTCTCTCCCACTCCAAACCGATTTCTTTCTTTTCTGGTAAAGTAAATCACAAAGCCTTTTATTCTTCTTTTCACACTCCTAATTCTAGGCATAACTCTTTTTCTTTGCAATTTGTAGCCAGTCCTTTCCTGTACCATCTCCACACTTTTTCTTTTACCGGTTTCTATTTGAAATCATTGAATACATTTTGCTTAATTACACTTTTCTTTTATTATTGTCATTTCTTAACTTTAGTTTCTTCATTTATTTTGCAAATTTGGTTTTGTATTATTTTAATTATGTAATTTTGATTTATTCGTTAACATTTAAAATTTAGTCAAAATAATGATACAACACTCAATTGCACATTCATATTAGCCTATTCATGTAAACATTTTGTTATGTCAATATTTATAGTAATATTGAATATCAAGTTGGCGGATAAACAAAATGTAAACAATTACAAGAATGTAGAGAATTAAGTTTGTGACAAAAAAATGAAGGAATAGATTTGAGAATTAACGATAATAACAAAAGTAACGGTGCAACTAAGCTAGTAGTCTAGTACTTTGGTTTTACGGACATGTACATTTTTCCGCGTGGTCGGATTAGTTGATAATCAGTAATCAGGTTAATGCTAGTTTAAAAATCTGGGCTACTTGATCAATAGTAATTCTCAGTGCTTTATTTTGGAAAGAGAGTTGCTATTCTCACCACTCACGCGTGTGACTTATTACTAAATTTCAAAAGTATCATTCCCACGAAAGTTTGTTTTTATTGTATACCAAAAACATATTTTCGTTCTATCGTTCTAGTACAGGGATAAAATGTGTACAAATAAAAATGAAAATACGTTTTTGATGTAACCAATCCATCTGATTGATTCGGTTTTCAGAACCTTGATGATTATAGTCAATTTTAGTAAAGTTTTTTATTCACTAACTTTGATTATTAGCTTTATGATAACTGCTAGTATTTTGGTTCATATAATGTATGGATAACTTTTGTATTTTATTAATACTTTAAAGAAAATTAAAAAATCAAATACTATAAATATTATGTATTTTAAAATTCAAATAAAAATATTCAAAGGATAAGGGTTTTTCTTTTTTAATTTTTCAGTTGTTTGTTCATTATAATTTAAAATAAAATTCCTCTAATAGTATTAGATAAGAAAAAAATCAAACATGTGTAATACTTTATATTTGTAAATTAGAATCGTTATCGTGAATAAGAGCATTTTTAGGAATTATTTTTCAAGAAAAATACTTTGAAATTTTTCTAAAAATTGCTACAAGGTTTAAATTAATTATTTCATTAGTGAGTAACTAAATAATTAATTTAAACATTGAGGTAGTTTATAACTGTTACCGCCTCCGTTAAACAAGTTATAGTGTATAACTTATTTCTTATAAAAAGAAATAGAGTTATATTACAATACAATTAATCATTTTAAAATATAAAATGTTAACTATATCAATGTTAAACTGAGGAAAGGATGAAATTGACTCATTTTAAAAAAATTCAAAAGACCAAAACGAGAATTTTTATAATGGCTTGTTGTTAGCTTCAGAGCTCGGTTAAATTCATGTCACCTGTGAAACCGACTCCTTGGAAGCCTTGCAACTGGAGGAGAACCAGTTCAGTGCTTGTCACCCTCATGCAATTTTGATAGGGAGAATAAAAAGTTTCAGAGACAAAACAACATGGAATCTGAAGCTGTGTCATACCCTTAGGGAGGCAAACCAATGTGCTGACTTCTTAGCTCGCTTGGGTTCCTCCTCATCCGAGACTCTTCGTACTGTGGCTTTGCCTCTTCCTGAGATGAAACCTTTGCTTCTAGCAGATGCTTCGAGTGTAGTTTTTGTGCACTTGTAGATGTTTTTCTTTCCCACTGATAAAAAAAAAAAAAACCATAAAAAATATTTTAGCCAAAATAAAAGTCTAACTCTTGAATAAATTCAAGTAATAAAAAAAAAATCTTCAATAAATGTGCTTTAACGTATGAAGTGAATTTAGAAGAACTTATCTTTAATGTATTTTAAGGTCATTAGATGCTGATTCTTCAACTTATCTTTAATGCGATAGTTAGAACAACCTTAAAAATTACTGTAAGTGATACTAGTAGATAATTTGAAAAAAAAAAAAAAGAGTAAAACTTAAGTGTATTTAGTCAAGAAAATAAATTGCGTGAATTCCAATAATTCTGACCGGAGGAAGGGAATTCCTATTCGTCAAAATCTGACTTTTTTACGCGCCCCGTGTCTGGTTAAGATTGTTTGTTTATTGCCATCTCGGTCAGACTCAATATATATATATATTATTACTTTCTCACTCATTCACTCCGCATTTCCTCATCATCTTCGTTGAAGGAGATTCTATGTTTGATACAGCGAAGATGGTAGAAAATGGTTTTGTTCAAGATGATATCACACCACCGCCCAAGTCTTGTAGCAACAAGAAGATGGTTTTTACTTGCCATCCTTGATTTGATATACATACATTCCACATTGAAATCCTATCCTCTTTTTTTTTTTCTTATGCCTCATTCTAACATCTATCTCTCTTTATCAAGGTTGAACCAGGGAAACCTGCTGGACTTACCTGGCAGCGAAAATTAAACAACAATGGAAATGCTTCATCACAAATCTCCTTATCTTTGAAGGAGATCATTCATCTGGTAAGCAAGCCTACTCTTACAACAATGATATTTAGCAATCCTTAGACTATTCCTTTTGATTTTATAGGCTCCAATTGGTTATCGGCTATGGCGTCATTGTCGGGAAGAAGCTGCCAAAGGAAGGGTAATCTTCTTTTATCATGAAGCATCCATCTGATTGATCATCTTTCTCAAACTGTTTTCTGCATTTATGTGTTGTTTCTATCTTGCAGGGGGGAATGATTGATCCTTTTGCCAAGCGCCACGTAACATTTTGTCATGGTGTTCCTTTGGGAGGTATTGGGTAGGTCTTCAATCTTTTCCTAAGTAAGAATTTCTCTTCCGTTTGCTAAAGCCAAAAGATAAGCACAAGATTGCCTAAATTAACCATACTTGTGATATGAGCCATTTAATGGTACCTTCAACTGATTAGGTTTTGAATTTTGGTTTGACATACTGTAGTTGTATTATAAAATGTGTGCATATTGTGGCTGGAAAATGTGTTATCGTTCATTAGTTTACTATTAGTACATGTGCAAATTGTAATTAAGTGTAAAATGTTGATAGGTAAAATATATTTTTATTTCTAATTATATCCGTCATATAATAAGTTACAATCAAATTACATTTGTCAAAAAAAAAAAAAGAAGACGAGTCATGTTGGTAATATCAAGTGTGCTTCTGGGAAAAACTATTCTCCCCATTGAGGCAATTCTCATTAAATAGTAATTCAGTAATTGTACAGTGGAGAGATTATAGGGGGTGCTACAGAAATTTACAGGGAAATAAGTCAGGGTAAAAAAATAATACAGTGATAAAAAGGGTAAAAAACATTTGATTAAAATGTGACTACCTGGCAATTATGATGTTAACAGCATCATTAGTGTCCAATTTATATTTGCTTGATTTGAGTATGTCCAGAACATTATTTGATCTTTTGAGCGAATAATATGTATTTTTTTTGTTGCTGACAAACTGATCTCCAGTGCAGGAAGCATTGGAAGAAGTTTCAGAGGTGAATTTCAGCGTTGGCAACTATTCCCTGTAATATGTGAAGAGAAACCAGTTTTAGCAAATCAGTTTTCTGTAAGATTTATGCATCCTGTTTGATCAGGAAGATACTTTGTTGCTATCTTTTTTCGCATTTTAACAATCCTAGTGGTCTGACACTGACTGTATTCCTTTGAAATTCAATATTCAGACGTTAGATACAATTACCAAAACTTACATGTCAGTATAAAAATGTGATGTTTATTCACATTTAGTAGGTGCTTCTGTTCTCATTTGAGCATAATACTTAAATAAAAAAACCAACATGCCCTTGAAATGTGGACAAAAGCACAAGTGCATAACTACATGATGCTGACACTGAACAGTTGCCTGCAATCTGCGCTGCAATTAATTACAAAACTTGGGGTTGTAAGGATAAGGTACTAGACCATTTTGGTTGACCTGGCTTTTTATATCATGTCAATTAACTGTTTAATCTTAAATCCATACTTTTCTTTTAATCATCTGTCTTTTGACATTTCTAACGTGGATGTGTGTTTGTGGTGGCGGGGATGGTTGATATATATTCCTACTTGTGTTTTAGAAGGAGTAAGTTAACAAGGTACACCTTTGAGAGTATTTTACCCAAGTGGAACTTGCTACATACTGTGTGTGAGGACATAAATTTATTCCAGGTTACCTACAAAAATTCCGACAAGAATCATAACATGAACATGTATGAGTTTGAAATTGTGGGTTGGTGAGTCGTGTGTTGTGACATTGTAAAGAATGATTTAGTCCAAAGTTTAACATGTTCTTAATAACATACTACAATGTGGTTTGAGTACTGGACTTGTGTTTATGCAATATATGCTTTTTGATGGAATGTGGTTATGAATGAGTTAAACTCAACTTTCTGATTTTAGTCTTTCTTGAAGTTCAAGTATCTATTACAACTTATTTTAGGTCTATAGTAATTTTTTAAGCAAAAAGATGCATTCATATTTGATTATACTTTCTTTGCTTCATCCTGCAAATGATATTATCTTTTCTGACATGAGGAAGATTGTCTCAGGTTTTTGTTTCACGTCCAAGTGGTGAAAAATATTCTAGTGTACTTTGTCCAAGGAAGCCAGTGATAATAAAGTAAGTCTTTATAGACTGCCTTGTAATTTTACAGTTACTAATTTATCATTATTAATGCCAGATTTAAATTCTTTAAATTTAATTTAAAATTTTTTGCATGAACTTCATTCAGACAAAATCCAGTGTCAGGGATTGAATCATGGGATTGGAATATAAATGGAAACAGTTCCACATATCATGCATTATACCCAAGGGCTTGGACAGTATATGAGGGTAAGCTAGGCTAGTTGGCATAATTCCAAGTCCATTATGATAAGTACACTCTATCTCTCAGATCGATCATCTCTTCTGTTCAAATGCAGAACCTGACCCAGCTTTGAGAATAGTTTGTCGGCAGATTTCACCTGTTATACCCCATAATTATAAGGAGAGTAGCTTTCCTGTGACAGTTTTCACTTTCACGGTAGGCAAGGGTGACTTCCATATAACTTTTGGTTAGATTTTTATACTGAAGTTAACAATAAATTGTCAATATAATTTTATGCAGCTGAAAAATTTAGGTAACACAACAGCTGATGTTACCTTGCTTTTCACATGGACAGTAAGTGATACATTTTTTGGGCCATTACTGTTACAGTCTGTTGCTTTTTAGTACTCTATTCTTTTGGTTGAGGCACTGAGTGCTAACAATTTGCTGTGTGCTTCAGAACTCAGTTGGAGGAATTTCTGAATTTACTGGTGACCACTTTAATTCAAAGACAACGTAAGAAAATAGACAGTTATTTTGCTTTCTTTATACAGATGTTTCAATTTGATCTCCCCCCAGCAGGTTGTCTATAGTTTATTCTAACATTCAAGATACATATTATCTCCTGCCAGGAGGAATGATGGGGTTCATGCTGTGCTTCTACATCATAAGTAAGTCTAGCTCGTTACTCTCTTTTCAAGCAAAAGATAAGAAGGAAAAAAATCTTGATTTGATCAAATTAATGTAATTGATATGTTTAATATACAGGACTGCAAATGAGAGATCTCCTGTCACATTTGCAATTGCAGCAGAAGAGACTGAAGATGTTCATATCTCAGAATGCCCTGTCTTTGTTATATCTGGTGCTTACAGCAGTATCTCGGCTAAGAATATGTGGAATGAAGTTAAACAGGTTAGGGATCTACTTTCAAATTTGATACAGTATTTTGTTGAAATATTTTATTCTACGTTATATTTTCCTTCATGCTGTCGTCTCATAGATAAGCTAATCATTGTGCTGTAAGCATTTTATAAAGCAACTATTTGGAATTTCCTTTATTTTCTTTTCCTTTTCTTTGGGTGTCTGAATTTGTTGTTTTCTATTATGACAATTATCAGTACTTGAGACTCTTTGAACATAACTCTTATTTATTAATTTCCCATTCCTCCTATTCATTCATGGGAATAGTATTGACCGTTGCAACTATTGATTTACAATTGCTGAAATTTATTTGGACATCATATTTGCTAATCGCAAGATAAAAGTAACTTAAGAAAAGCTCATTCTCCACATTGTGCGTGATCTCAAGTGAGGCGTCAATGTGGGCTAAATCAACACTATCTACCAGCAGATTATGTTTTGTTGCAGTATTTATATTTGTTGGAAAGCCGTCTTAATTGTGGTCACTCCTAGCTAGCTTTAGTTGCAATCTCTTTGGGTGTTGCCTAACCTCAAGGGTGGTGATCCAGTCTTTGGGTGTTGCCGGTTTTAATAATAAGAGGGGGTTAAACACCGGGAGATCCCTATTGATGAGTTACAAGTAAACTACACAAGTGAACTTGACACCGCATTCAACCCAAAACTCAAGGTATTAGGTTTGTAGGTCATTCTCACTTATATGTTGCTCAACTTGCCCATTCCTACCCAATGTGGAATTTCACATTCACACTTGCACTCCAGCAAAGCCTTATACAATTCAATTATCAGAAATAATATTCAGTTTCTCACATTCCAAGTTGTTTATAGAAACTCAACATTGTAATTGGCTCTGCAAGAATAAACATGTTTTGAACCTATATAAAGTTTAAAGATTGTCAAGAAACTGAAACTTGTTATAATGTTACTGCTAAGTCATGGTTGACCTGATTAAATGAAGATAATGGTTTATGTAGATAGTGACTCTCTTTTCTGCTTAGCTTGCTCTTTTCCTGGATACAGAGTGATATTAGGATTTATGTGTGCTTTATTCCCTTACGAAACATTAATGATGAAATTTGAGAAACTTTTTTTTAGTTGGTGACTTAGTGATGCTCATTCTTTTCCCTGCCCTAAAGAATAGCTGTCATTTTTATTTTATAACGATGTAAGTTAGAGGATATTAAACTTCCTGTCGTCCATATGCTTGCTACGTAATATTTCACTAAACTACATTATGTTACTTTTTTTCTTTTCAGCACGGGTCATTTGACCATCTGAATTTTGCTGAAACCTCTGCGCCTTCAGAACCAGGATCATCTATTGGAGCAGCTATTGCAGCAACTGTGACTATTCCCTCTAATGCTCAGCGTATTGTGACATTTTCATTAGCATGGGACTGCCCTGAAGTCAAGTTTCCTGAAGGAAAGACATATTACAGGTAGGTAGTAATGTGGTAGAAAACGTGTATAAGAATATTTCTTGTTCAAAGGCTACACAACATAACTAATAAAACTTGGTTAGCAGGCGTTACACTAAATTCTATGGTACTAATGGTGATGCTGCTGCAGATATTGCACATGATGCTATTATGGGTAATATTCTTTGCTGAACTCCATTAAATTTTGTGTTTGTAAGGTGGGGATTCTAAATTTAATATTATCCATAGTTACATTTTTGAAAAGCCCGATTGAGAATATAGTTTTTCATGATGTCAAATTTAGATGAGGTCCTCATTTGTCGTTAATACCATAATTATTTTTTTTAAAAAAAGAAAAAACTAGCGTATCCCAGTGTCCGTAGACTCCTTGGCTCCTCACTATGCGAAGGTATGGGGGAAGGTCATTGCTTGCAGCCTTTTCCTTGCATATGCAAAGAGACTGTTTCTAGATTAGAACCCATGACCAACTGGTCACCAAGGCACAACTTTACTGCTGTGCCAGGGCTCGCCATCGTGATTTTTTTATACCATAAATGACTTAATTGAAACTTCTATGGATTTGTGACATAGAACATTGCCAATGGGAGGCCCAGATTGATGATTGGCAAAGACCAATACTCGAGGACAAGAGGTTTCCTGAATGGTAATCTTCCATTCTTTATTCACTGCTTGCTCCTACAGTCAAAATCTGACGTTTTCAGAGTTCTGTGCAGGTACCCAACTACCCTTTTGAATGAACTTTACTATTTGAATTCTGGGGGGACAATTTGGACAGGTATTTTTGGCTCTTAAATTTTGGATTTTATCAGCTAATAAGTCTGGTTTATTTTCCTCTTTAAATCTTGCAATCCTTGCTTGCATGATAGTGTTTTACCATTGTCAATTTGTCATTGTTATTTTTTCTCCTTTTGTAGATGGTTCACTTCCTGTGCATGGTTTAGTTAACACAGGAGAAAGAAAATTTTCCCTGGATGGATTCAACAATAATTTATCTCATAAAAATGATATTGCTATCAACATTCTTGAAATGTTTAACTCAGTAGTTGAGCAAACGCACTCTCCACCTGCATCGAAGTCTGCATATGGAGTAAATCTGCTCCAAGAAGGGGAAGAAAACATTGGTCAGTTTCTTTATCTTGAAGGCATTGAGTATCAAATGTGGAATACCTATGATGTCCATTTTTACTCTTCTTTTTCACTAGTCATGCTATTTCCAAAACTTGAACTCAGCATCCAAAGGGACTTCGCTGCAGCAGTATTGATGCATGACCCTAGTAAGATGAAACTTCTATATGATGGCCAATGGGCACCAAGAAAGGTTCTTGGTGCTGTTCCTCATGATATTGGGCTCAATGATCCATGGTTTGAAGTAAATGGCTATAATCTTTATAACACAGATAGGTGGAAAGACTTGAATCCAAAATTTGTTCTCCAGATTTATAGGGATGTAGTTGCCACTGGTGACAAGAAGTTTGCACAAGCTGTTTGGCCTGCTGTTTATATTGCAATTGCTTATATGGACCAATTTGACAAGGATGGTGATGGAATGATTGAGAATGAAGGCTTTCCCGATCAAACTTATGACACATGGTCTGTGTCTGGTGTGAGTGCATACAGTGGTGGACTGTGGGTAGCAGCACTTCAGGCAGCATCAGCGCTGGCACGTGAAGTTGGTGACAAGGGTTCTGAGGATTATTTTTGGCTGAAGTTTCAAAAAGCAAAGTCTGTATATGAAAATTTATGGAATGGTTCTTACTTCAATTATGATAGCAGTGGTGGAAGTTCGAGTTTATCCATTCAAGCTGATCAATTAGCAGGCCAATGGTCAGTATTTTGTATTTGTGTGCCTTATTTACATTAGTAGCACTTTGAAGTAGCTCTATGGTTGTCATGGCTGATATTGTGCTACTATTATGGTTTAGTGATCCATTAAAACTTGAATTAGAAACCAAGTACATCACTAAATTTGTGCATGCATTTTAATTGTGACATGGCTCACTAGAATCACTATGTAAGTTTGTGTCATATAAAGTGGGTGTTCAAAAATATGTTATCATTGGATATGTTATGGATATGGCCCTAGTGATCTTTGATGGTCGAGAAAGTATACGTGGTTCATTTGTTCAATGTATAAGGACTTGTTGAGCCAGAAGAAGTTGTTTCCTCTGTGATCTTGACTATGTATGTGCATATGTGCTGCAACTACATAAAATGGTAGCTTTTGTTAATTACTTAGGAGTCTTGTTGGACCAAGCACTTACCACTAGACCAAAAGCCATAGTTGATGGTAAAGATACAACTTTATTTCCTTGAAGATTCTTAGAGCCTCATTTAGCTTAAGGGTCTGCACCTATTGTTGGTGTCATAGGTTGAGATGTAAATCCTTCAAATCCTTAGGGTGGCGTTGACCAAATAAACCTAGGGGATTTGAGCCCATGACCCTTCTCTAATACTACTAATTGGATCAAGTGCTTACCATTAGACCAAATCACCAAAAGCTATATAGCTGATGATAATGATGCAAATTTATTTCTTTAAGGATTCCTAGAGCTGCATCTAATTTTAGGACCTACACACCCCTTACAGGTGCCAGGGGCTGAGATGATTTAATAGTAAAGGAAGAACAAGAAAAAATTGGAGTAAAATCATTAAAAAGAATTCATATCTGATTGGTCTCCCTAAAAAAATAATTTTTGAAAGAATACAATGGTCCATGTAGCCAACCCCACTTGGTAGGAAAAGACTTTGGCTGTTGTCACATACTAGCATAGCTTCTGAAGCTAAACTTTTATGAGAAGAAAATGCAAGCATCTCAACAATGTTGTAGTATTAGTTCTCTATACAATTGGAACTTTGGGGTTGTCCTCAATTATATTGCACATGTAACTTCCTCTTGCTAATATTTAAAACGGAATTGGAACTTTTTATTTCCTTTTTTGCAGGTATGCTAGAGCATGTGGTCTTTTGCCAATTGTTGAAGAAAAGAAAAGTAGAAGTGCACTTCAAATTGTTTATAATCACAATGTTATGAAAGTACATAAGGGAGGCGTGGTGCGGTAAATGGGATGTTACCTGATGGAAAGGTTGACATGTCAACAATGCAATCTCGGGAAATATGGTCAGGAGTCACATATGCCTTAGCTGCAACAATGATCCAAGAAAATATGATTGACATGGCATTTCAAACTGCTGGTGGAGTTTATGAAACTGCATGGTCCAACAATGGACTCGGGTAAAGATATTGTATAGTGTCCTCTTAGTGGTACTTGTGAATAGTTACAGGCTGAAGTTTATATCAAGTTGCATCTAGATAGGTACCAGCAAAAATCAACTCGAGAAAAAAATTATTAAGTTATTGACTGTATTATAGAATAAGGCCTGATGATAGTGATTTAGGACTAAGTATGACAGGTGTACCCTATAGTATGAGGAAAAGATAGAAAAGTATAATTCTAGTCATTCAAGAGCCACTCAAGAGCCTAGTGTCTCCCAAGGATCCAGATTCCACTTCACATTAATAGAATGTGGGCCTGGGCCTAACTCAACCCCAAAAGCTAACTCATCTGGTGAGGGTTGCCTCCCTCTTATATATTCTATTGTGGCCTTATCTCTAGCCGATGTGGGACTTGAGTTTTTCTCGACACACGCCTCCCCCTCATCACTCCTTATTTCCCTCTATTAGCACTTCCCTTCCTAATTAACTAACTCGTGTGAGATGCATTCCCAGGACTACTATCTGAGCAGTTTTCTTATTTCTTATTTCTCAACAATGTGGGCCTCTTGTTATGGGCCGTATCATCCCCTTCCCTATCAAGACCACCTTGTCACCAAGGTGGAATCCTGTGAACTGCTCCTGCTAGTCAGTCAAGGTTTCCCATGAATTTTCACACTCTGGCAGCTGGTGCCATTGAATCAAAACCTGCATGATCCTTTGTTGATTCTGACGTATTGCCAAAGCTTTTGAAGGCCTCACCTTAAGCTCCTAACCCTCTTATGTACCTCAACTTTTTTAGAAACTAAAGAGAAAAAAATGAATCAAACTTCTATAATTAAAATCAACTTTTTTAGTTTCTTTCATTTAACCTCTCCATATGCACCTATAAATAATAGAGCTTGGTATTCTTGCCTTGGAAAATTTTAATGATAAGGTTCTACAATTCAAAAGATCCCATAAGTTAGAAACTAATCCCAACCGGACCTCAATCTCTACCCTTCATGTACATTAATACTGATTGGATATTGTTTACTCTTATACTCTGCCATGGAAAGGGGTTATAAAATGAACAAACTCATTATTACTATGGATTTGCTACAAGTTAAACTGATATGTTTGGTCTTAATTTCGAGACAATTGTTTGATTTAGAAGTTGTTAATAAGAAACTGTGAAAGCTTGTTAAGCAATACCTTTTGCAGTTGCTCTCTTTCTTTCCTTTCGCATACCTCTTTAGGTGATTTTTATCTGGTAATTTTCATGATTTCTATTTCATCTTTCATTTCTTTTTGAAAAGAATAATTTTAAATCCTCTTATAAATCCTACTACTTACTTGAATGCTTTTAAACTTTCCAAGTCATTACATATTTAGATGCATATTTTTTTTCAATTTAATACTCTCTTCATAAAGTATTAGGAAGATTTATAAGAGGATTTGTAGGAGGATACTATATTACCCTTTTGAAAAATATCAAATTCATTAACCCTAATAATGGTACATTCAGCTATTGCCCGTGTTCTTGTTTGGCATATAGGTGCACCTGTTAATAACCATGAAAGGTATGCCATTGTGATTATTGGTCACAACTTAGTATAATGTTTAGGTCATTGTGTGCACTGTACACTATGACAAGTTATCTTTGCGTTGCTGTTGGTAACACATGCCAATGTATAATATTGGCTTGTTTGTTTTCTCTGTGCTAGCTTGTTCATATGCATCTTTGATACTTTATAGATATGTATATTTTTCAATTTCATATATTCTTATTCTTAATAATAGCTAATTAAGATGCTTCTACTTGATCAACAGCTATTCTTTCCAAACTCCTGAAGCGTGGACCACTAAAGATGAATATAGATCTTTATGTTACATGCGCCCTTTAGCGATATGGGCAATGCAATGGGAATTATCAAGAGCAAAGCACATTCAACATGAGAGTAAATCAGACATGAAAGAAAAAGATATGTTGTCTAGATATCATGATGGTTTTTCGAAAGTTGCTCGCCTTCTAAAGGTGAAGGAGGAGACAGATTCTAGAAGTTTGTTTCAGGTTATATATGATTTTACTTGCAAGAGGATGTGGGTATAGATATGCCTTGTTTTGTAGATTGTATGCATATATATACTGCAAGAGTGATGTTGTATCCTTCTAGAACTCCTAATATTATATATATATATATATATATATATATATATATATATATATATATATATATATATATATATATATATATAAAGTATTGAATGTAAAATTAAATACATTTCTTGTCTTGAAACTATAAAAAGCATTCAATATTTTTTATATTGAGAAAATTAGAAGATCAGAAAGAGAATAATTTAGGAGGATTTAGAAAATTAAATTGCAATGTTTGTTTTACATTAATTCTGTTTTGGATCTTAGGAGTAAGTACTTATAAAATAATAATGTAAAAATAAATTAAATTTTTCTTATAATTTAAAATTAATTTATATACTTCAACTTTTATAAAATTCTTTTATCTAACTTTTTCTGTCCCACATTTGTATATATAATATTTATCTAGAATTTATATATCTGATTTAGTATTTTGTAACTTACATTAACTATTAGATGGTTTAATAACTTTAATTTAATAATAATTTTTTTAAAATTCATGGCTGGTTTGAAAGTTTTTTCACATAGATCATATATAAAAAATAATTATATTAATATAAAATTAGTTGCGACTGATCTATATAGATTAAAATTGATTTAATATAATTTTTTAAAAATATACTAAAATATGGATCATTTGATTATCTACTTATTGATGTTTAATTCTGATAAAATTCGACATAACAATCTTAATAATATGTAAATATAATTTAACGTTTTGATTGATAAAAATCATAGTGTATATCAAGTTATTGAATGTTGTAAAAATAACAAAATTTAGTACAATAAATTTTTATAATATGTAGATATAATTCAATGATTAGATCGATGAAAATCATATTCTATATCAAGTTATTAAATGATGTAATAATTGTTTGTGTCTATATGTATATATTATCTTTGTTGACAAAAAAATCATGGTATCATAACATTTAATGGACCAATGGATTAAAATAGGTGATGGAAGGAAATACAAATAACCTTGAGTAATCAAATTTTTGTTTAATGATTAAAAAAGTGAAAACTTTTAGGAACTTATATTTCAAAGCAAATTACAGTGTCATTCTTTATGTTTTACGTGCCATTCTTTGTGTTTTACTCATATTACATGAGATATCTTTTTTTTGAAAAAAAAATTACATTTTATTATAGTGACATCTCTTATGTCCCAAATGATATTATCAACCCTATTTGATTAACGAGTATGTGACTAGCATGTAATTGTTAAGTATTTTTTTTCTTCTTTTTTTGAATACCTTATTTGAGGGATGTCAAAAAAATGATTTTGAATTGAAGAATGTCTTGTGTAATTCGCATAAAATAGAGAAGGCGTAAGTGTAATTTGCTTTATGATCTATTACTTTTATATTATCTTGCATAATATTTTGCATTTTAATATGCATCCATTCTATTATAAGAAAAACATGCATCGGTTTCGGTTACTAGTTTTACATAAATATTAGTATGTATATATTTTGAGCCAAAACTGCGAGAGTCGCATACATAGAGACTAGAGTAGAAGGATGGCATGAACAAAATTTAAATTGATCGAATTACGCGATGATATTGACATGATTACCACACCCAAAAAGAAAAGGAAAATATGGACATGATTAGGCTTTTGTTTGTTTGTTTATCAAGGTTATTTTTGGGCATGGCCTAAGGTGTTTTAGAAGTGCGATAGAGCAAGTTGTTATTTTACTGAAAGTGATTTTTGTGGTAATAGAAATACAATAGAGGGATGCAATGCAATGCAACAAGGAAGAAGAAAGTTGCAATCCAATCGCAATCGCACTTGGTTTGGTACGGTGATTTAATTTGAGTTTGGTTAAGAGTCTCATCGTAGTGTGTCATTGCATTTGCAACCGAAGAATCAAATCAAATCGGTGGCCGGAAACTTAAGTTGGTTCAGATCCGATGGAGGCAATCGAAGATTTGGTTCAGCTCTCCGATTCTATGCGCCAAGCCGCCGCCGTCCTCGCCGACGAAGATGTCGACAACTACAAGCGCCCTTCCACTTTCCTCAATGTCGTTGCGCTCGGCAATGTCGTAAGTTTTTCTTCTCTCTACAATATCAATCAATCAATCATGGCACATGACACACTCTTTCTATTCACATATGTTATTTGTTGTGTTGGATTGGATCCGTTACAATTGCGGTGGTGGACTGGATCAGGGTGCTGGAAAATCTGCTTCCTTGAATAGCCTCATTGGACATCCTGTTTTGGTATTTCCTATTTGCCTCATCCTCCTCTCTTCTCTTTAGTCTCTATCTGCCGACTAAATCTGTTTGAAACTGCAGCCAACTGGTGAGAATGGTGCTACCAGGGCTCCCATTAGCATTGAATTGAATAGAGACACCTCTTTAAGCAGCAAGTCAATCATCCTGCAAATTGACAATAAAACTCAACAGGTTTCTGCAAGTAAGACCCACTTTCACACCACAATTGTTTCTGAATTAAATTATCATGTTTCTCATCCTCTTGCTCTTTTTTCATTTCTTTCTGTAGGCGCCCTTCGGCATTCTCTACAGGATAGACTAAGCAAAGGTTCATCTGGTAGGAGTCGTGATGAAATATATCTCAAACTACGTACCAGTACAGGTAAGCCCATTATCATATTCTATGTTGCTCCATGCATTGGATCATGAAACTTAATCATTTTGTCCTGTTCTAAATTTCTACAGCACCTCCATTGAAATTGATTGACTTGCCTGGATTGGACCAGCGGATAGTGGATGACAAAATGGTGAGTAGGTATATGTTATCTTGTCCTAAGTTTAAATTCAGCATGAGGGTATGTTTAGTTTTAATTATTTCTTATATCTATGGTTCTTTTTGAGGTATTCTCTCTGTAGAGAAGTTATGCCTTCTCTTTCATCATTTTTAGATCAGTGAATATGTTGAGCACAATGATGCTATTTTGCTGCTAGTAGTCCCTGCTGCTCAGGCGCCAGAAATTTCAACATCACGAGCCCTTAGAGTAGCAAAGGAGTATGACGCAGAATGTAAGTTTTCAGATTTTGTTTTTGTCCCCCTCCCCCCAAAAAAATAGCACTAAAGCATTTTGTTAACAGTTCTTGAGAGTTGATCCTTGCCTTGGTAATATTCCAAATGACTGAGTGGTTAGGGCATAGGAGTTTTGATTTTGCTGGCCTCATTTTTTTAAATAAAGTTGAATTTCAGCATGAGGTAAAGTGATCCTGTGCACCATTCCTTAATTCCAAATGGAATTTGTATGAGGGTGTGTATTACTGATATAAAGCCATTCATGAACCTCAACCTAACAGCTTAAGCATTTGGGAGAATTGGCCCTAGACCCAATTGAACCTCTTAAGCATACAAATTCCTTTCTTGTGTTGTAGCTAATTATCCTCATAGTACTAGTTCATCTAACCCTTTTTGTTGGTTTCAATTGTAGCCACCAGAACTGTTGGCGTTATCAGTAAAATTGATCAAGCTTCTTCGGAACCAAAAGCCCTTGCAGCGGTGCAGGCTCTCCTATTGAACCAGGGACCGCCTAAAACCTCTGATATTCCATGGGTTGCTTTGATAGGGCAATCTGTTTCTATAGCTTCTGCACAGTCTGGGAGTGGAGCATCCGAGAATTCATTGGAGACTGCTTGGCGTGCTGAAACTGAAAGTTTGAAATCAATATTGACTGGAGCCCCTCAAAGCAAGCTAGGTAGAATTGCTTTGGTTGAGTCTCTTGCTGGACAGATTCGCAATCGTATGAAGCTTAGGCTTCCAACTCTCCTCACTGGGTATGTATTTTTTACTAGCTTATGTTTTGTTGTTGTTTGTTGTCTGTTGTAAATATCATATTATTTGACAGAAAATTTTTAATATTCTATCTTTTGTTAGCACTGGTGCTTCAAAATTTTCTGTTTGTCGAGACTATTGATGTTCTTTTAAATAGGTTTATTAACATTTTAATGAATGAAAGGAGATACAACACAAAAATGAATAGAACTAGAGGGTTGCACTTGAACCTTCTCTACTCATGATGTGTCAAAATGCATTCCAATTTTTAATGTTATGTATATGTTCTGTCTTGTAAAATGTTCGTACATTGGGTTTGCTATAAAAAAGAAAGTAGTCTTATATACATACACACGTACATATAGGAGGCTATCAACTTTTCCCATTGTGAGAAATGAAAACTATAAATCTGGGTCATACAACCATACATGGATGGTCAAAATTAAAAGTTAGCTGCTAATGGTGACCAGTTAAAATCTCGTGCATTTTTCTTTGAATTTTAGCACTTCCAGTGATCTATATTTGTATTTTTCAATCCTCACTATAAGAATTCTCATTTGATACACTATATATATATATATATATATATATATATATATATATTTGATGGGTACGAGTGGTTTAGGTTAAGGCTCAAACCAAACCATGATTTCCTTTTTCCTCAACCTTCTTCGTATGCTATCTACAATGATATATATTTGTCAAGTTGCATGGAATTTAATGCCACTAAATCAATGCATATTTAAAAGGAAAATATCAGAATATTTCTTAAACTTGCAGAACATGATAGGTGATGAGAGATTGTGTGATTCAATTTCTATTGATGTTTCTCACTATTTGTTTAATAAATTGATACCTAGTAATAAGTACTAACTACTAAACAATAAGGGAATGGACCTAAAATCTATTATAATCCTTTATTTGAAATGCTACAGTCTTCAGGGAAAGTCTCAAATTGTTCAGGAAGAGTTAGTGAAGTTTGGTGAACAAATGGTTAGTAGTTCTGAAGGTACAAGAGCTCTAGCCTTGCAGTTGTGCCGTGAATTTGAGGACAAATTTCTTCAACATCTTACTGGAGGCGAGGTTAGTATTTTTTGTCATTTATTTACATTTTATAGAAGCTAGGGTGCATGGTATTTGGTATTTTTTTGGGGAAAATTGGATGTTGTAAGAAGAGATTGGAGCTATTTCTCATGTGCCATATTGGGGATTTTAGGATGAGTAAAGATGACGAGGTCTTTTGGATGTCATGCTATTTATGCAGTTAGTTGGTGCCTTTAATTATGGATAAATGCTAGAAGCTTCAAGGACAATTGCTTACTGTTACCACTCCTTTAATTTAATTTGACCTTACTGATTTCTGTGTACTCATTTTTTTTATTGGATATTAAACTAGTGTGATTCGTTCAATTGATGTGTGTTTTTCCCCCTATCTAGAAAGATAGCTTGTCCTTGCTTTTTGTACTTTTCTGTCTCCTCTCTTTAACCGATTAATTTTCCTAATTCTTATAAAAAAATTCATTGAAGTGTTGAAATCATAGGGATTTAGGTTGAGAAGGAGGAAGAGAGAACATAGAGATTCTGAATAATATTCTCTCGTGTATAATGATGTGATGGTGTAATTCAAGGAGAAAACACTAATTTCTATATATACTGATAGAAATATCACATGGGACAAAGATTTGCAATCCCTTGACATGTCTATTATGAAACCCATTAAAAGTCCTTGTGCTTTGCACCAAATAGATACCAAACACCTTATCCCATGTCAAATGATGCACCAAAAGGGATCTGCTTAAAAATAAGAGCATTCTATTTCAACCAAATACCCCAAACTATATGATTGATTGCCCTGTACTTAAAAAAATTTAGCTTTAATTCTACCAAAATCATGAAAGCTAATCATAAAAAAATGTTCTAAGGATCTAGGTTCAGTAGGTTGCACCAAACATTCAGTGAAAATGATGAATAAATAGACAAATAAGTTGTGCATCAAAACAACGTAAATGAATGGAAACTTATCAAACTGGCTCTGAAAATGGTTCAAATGTTTGAACTCTTTAAATTGATTCTTGAATTGACCATATGTTTCTTATGCTTTTATTTTTCTTGTTTATTTCAAATAAAGAAGTTAGATACTTTGATTTTGGGTATGGGAATCCACCAATGTACAGTACAAGAATCCTATTTTTTCTGCATCTAAATTCTTTCCTTTATTTCCTTGCAGGGTAATGGTTGGAAAGTTGTTGCTAGTTTTGAAGGGAATTTTCCTAACAGAATCAAGCAACTTCCTATCGACAGACACTTTGACATAAACAATGTCAAGAGGGTAAACCTTCTCCCTTGAATTTGTCATATTGTTTAGGTAGAATTTAGTTCATTTTATTCTCTTGACACTTGAGGTGCTTGCTTCTATATTCCCATTTTGGCTTATTTCAGATTGTCCTTGAAGCAGATGGATATCAACCTTATCTTATCTCTCCAGAGAAAGGTTTGAGATCCTTAATTAAAGGCGTTCTTGAACTGGCAAAGGAGCCATCACGACTGTGTGTTGATGAGGTATGCTTCTAATGTGTTGTCTTGTTGATTTTTTTTTCAAGAGCTAAAGGTTACATATGTTTAAAAGGATTTCCCGAAATAGTTTGGGTAGTGGTTACAAATCTGACTATATGGGGCTCTTTCAAAAGAAAACAGTGGTATGTCCTTTATCTCCTGCTGGCCCTCTTAGTTGATGACTTACGAAGTTACATCAATAGTCTGAACAGTAGGTGGGGATCCTTTGGGGGTGGTTGTCAACCTTCAAAACTGGACGACTAATTACAAGGATGTTGCTTTTAGAATGTTACGTGCTTGCTTCCCAATCACTTAACATCAGAAACCAGTTCTCTTTTGATTAGATTCTAAATCATAATTGGCTCAAAAGAAATCCATGTCAATACTCTTTCAAATAGTTTAGTTATTGTGTTTAGCTGAGTTCGATTTATCTTGGGAAGTAGTGATATTTTAATGTTCTTTTGAAAATAGCTGTAGTTATTTACTATCTTTGTAATCATTATTATTATGAATAGATCACTCTGCTGAGTGGTATACTTGAGCAAATTCAGAAAATAAATTCTTTGTTTCTTTCTTCTGACATTAGGTGCATCGTGTGCTTGTGGATCTTGTTTCTTCTTCTGCAAATGCAACGCCTGGTCTTGGAAGGTATCCTCCATTCAAGAGAGAGGTAACAATGCTGTGCTGTAAGTTACATGTAACTTGGTTTGTTTTTTAGAAATTATCTTGCTCATTTGTTGCAATTTTCAGATTGTGGCAATTGCAAGTTCAGCCCTAGAGGCATTTAAAAATGAATCCAAAAAAATGGTGGTTGCACTAGTTGATATGGAGCGTGCATTTGTTCCTCCCCAACACTTTATTCGTTTAGTGCAGAGGCGGTATGTTCAATATATGACACTTGTTACACTTTTTATTTATTTATGAATTAATAATCTTAATGTCCTTATTGGGTGCATTAATTTATTTTTCATACGTGAGACTCCTAGGATGAATTTGAAACTCATTAGAATCACCACCATTGATTTGAAATGTGACTTCTAGAACCACTTGGTATTCAAGTGATTAGAAATTTCATTGGGAATAAGTAAGTAAATATTTGGGATCTTAAAGATTTTTTGTTGGAGACAAAAATTAAAAGTCCAATGGACTAAGGATGGGAATACAACTTTTTAAGTTTTTTCAATAGATTGTCTTCGGGCAAAAGAAGAAGAATTTAATTAAGAAATTGGAATTGGAAAATGGGAGTTTTGTTAGGGATTCTAGGGTTATTGCATTTTGAAATTACCAGATTTTTTAGGGAGTTGTTTTTGGAGGATTGGTCTCCTAGACCATTTATAAAGCTGTTTGGAGTCTTATTTTGACTGAAAAGACAGTGAAGTTTCTCACTTTGCTTCTTTGTGGTCTTTTATTAGGGGGTTTTGGCGCATCTTCAGAGAGATTGGTCTGTTGTGCTACATATTTCTCTTCTTGTAGTGTTCAGTTTATGAAGATTTCTTATCATCTTGCATTTGTATATGTCTTTAGTCTTTTCTTTTTTGATAAATTCTTTGTTTATAAAAAGAGAATGAATACAATAATGAGTATTGACATTTGACATCCCTTTAAATTCATGGGATCTGTGTTAAACGATCTGTCAATCATTGCATTCTTTGCTAATAAGGAGCAAGATCATGCTCCTTGTTTGTTAAAAAGGGAAGGGAAATAATGCATACCGAGCAGTATTCATGGCTTGAATGCCTTTAGTATTATCCAAGTCTAATCTTGAACAAATCTGATGACTATTTCAAATTCAATATCCTGTTTTTCTCAACCTTCTATAGTATGGACATACATACAATAATCTCCAACTGTTTAATTGTTTGACTGAAGCTGTATATATATATATATATATATATATATATATATATATATATATTAATTTAATATGATTTAACACTTTCAAATAATTTCATTAGAATGGAAAGGCAACGCCGAGAAGAAGAGCTAAAGAACCGGCCATCCAAAAAGGCACTTGATGCAGAACAGTCAATTCTAAATAGGGTGGGGAATAATATACTTTAAAAATTACATACTTGAATTTGTTATAAATCATTTAAGTGTTTAAAATTTGGCTTTACATATACAAGATGCATGTTCTGTTTCCTTTTCTAGGCAACTAGTCCTCAAACAAGTCAACAAAGTGGGGGGAACTTAAAATCGATGAAAGAGAAATCCAGTCAGCAAGACAAGGATACACAAGAGGGATCTGGCTTGAAGACTGCAGGGCCTGAAGGGGAGATAACTGCAGGTTTTTATTATTCATCCCAAAATTTGTATTACAGGTCTAATATCACCAAGGTCTCTCTGTTTGGTCTCTTGTGCTGCACCATCATTGAAGTATTAACCTGATGGCTTCCTTTTTTCCTATCCTAGATCCAAAGCTTCAGTATTTGCATTTCTCAAACTCAAAATAGTTACCTCCATTTGCTCGGCAGTCATCCTTCTTATCCATACAACTTGCAATAGTAGGATATTTTCAAATATTATTTTGGCGCATCTTGCTTGTAGCTGATTGTTTAATCACTAAATTGATGATGGACAGATAGTATAGCATACAATCATTTAAAAAGACAGCCTTACTGAAGAATAGAAAAAATTGAGGATTCTTTTCCATTCCACACAACTTTATAAATAATCAACCAACATTAGATGATAAGATTATCTTGTTATATTTTCCAGTTAAGTTGTGACAGAATACAATGGCATAGTTAACCATATCTAGTGGTTGTTGGTGGATATCAACATATGTTAAGCTTTTGCCGATCAACTTACGAAAAACTAACAAATTAACTAACATTTGCCAATAAAAGAAATATGTGAAGCTTTTAATAATATAAATTATACAATTTCCACAGTCGCAATCCATTATTGTAGAGTACTCATTCATTTATTTTGAGGACCGCAACAGTTTCTATACCTTTCTTTCTGGACCTGCTGCCTTCTGTTTTTACCTCTCACGTAAGTAAGGAGTTGAATGTTTCTCAGTTTACAAGTCCTGTACTTTGAATTAATTTCAACTCTCAATGCAGGATATTTGTTGAAAAAAAGTGGAAAAGGTAGTGGTTGGAGCAGACGATGGTTTGTTTTAAATGAGAAGACTGGCAAGGTTAGTAAATTATCTTATCAATGCTGAATGACGCATTTCAAGACTGTTCTGGACCTTCTGGTTTAAACACTTGAGCATAGAAGCCTTGTAGCTGCACAGAAGTGTTTTATATGAATTAAAGCTTCTTTGGTGAAATTGAAAATGATATTTTGTGAATTTGTTTGCGGTATAGATGATAATGGCTTTTTATCGAAATGATTTTAATTTTACCTAGTTTCCAGGAACAACTTAGTATACCTTGGTTGTTGACATTTCCAGTAATTGCATTAGTTTGCATCTGTTTGAGCATTTGTCCAATGTGCTGGAATATGAGCCCATTCATGTTATGATTAGAGAGACTTTCACTTAAAACGGACAAGGCATTATACTGTTATGATAAACTGAAAGTTCCTATATGTATTGTCTCAATTTGTGTAAGTTCTATTTGGAGGTCCTTATAAATTATGGTTAGTGATTATACTATGAAGTGGGAGTACAAAGCATCCTTAACAAGGCTGAAAATTACTTAGCAATGTTCTTTTTTACATTATTTTCCATTACTTTCCCCTACATCCAACTGGCAGATCACTGGTTCCTGTATTTATATGTACATTAAGCTGCAAGATAACTATTTGTGCGTCATGTTATGATTGTTTATAATATCAGAATATGTCAATGCTTTCTGAACATGTGCTGATTTAACTATACTTATACTTCATATTGTCAGCTTGGATACACCAAAAAACAAGAAGAGAGACATTTCCGAGGAGTAATTACGTTAGAGGTATGAAATTTTTGGTTGATTTCTTCAATTTATGTTAGAAAGCTTACAAACTTCATGTTAACTGTTTCTGGGATAATTAAGAACAAACAAGGGCGGGCCAAATAACCGCAGAGTGTGATCAGTTAAAGAAGAGTATCATACTGTCTTGTGATTTAATCTTCTTATGGATATTGTCTCATGTGAGATGAAGTTCATTTATGTCTTCTTTAAACATTCTTTCTTGAGAGACAATTTTCATTTATGTTTTAAGTTTCACATTTGTAGTGGCATATAATCATGATTCAGACATAACAAAATGCTTTGTTTAAACAGAATTTGAAGTTGACTGGAATAATGACCATTGTTAAACCTTTCAGCACAGTAATTCCTGTTTTCATTTGGATGTACTAATCAGGAATGCAATATTGACGAGATTTCTGATGATGATGAAGCCTCCACAAAGAGTTCCAAGGATAAAAAGTCAAATGGACCTGATTCTGGAAAAGCATCAAACCTTATTTTCAAGATTACAAGCAAGGTCCCTTACAAGACTGTTATGAAAGGTAATCCCTCTTGTTCTAATTTATGGTTCCTCCCCCACCTGTTCCAATTCCAAAATGCATCACCAGATCTGAACAATGCCTCGACTGTGACAATATTAAATCATACATTTTGCAGCTCAAAGTGCAGTTTTGTTAAAGGCTGAGAGTATGGCAGATAAGGTTGAGTGGATCAACAAGTTAAGAAGTGTTGCACAGGCTAAAGGAGGTCAAGCCATTGGTGAACCTAGTTTTCCTATGCGACAAAGCCTTTCTGATGGTTCTCTTGTAAGTTTCTATTTGTTCTCTTTTTTGTGATTCTCTTAGCATTTGGGCTTCGGGCCTAACTTAATTCCACAAAATCAGCTTGTAAGAGGAGAAATGCCCAAGCTATATAAGGATTTCATTTGTTTTCATTTGTCATATCTCTAGTTGATGTGAGATATCAATTTCTTAAGAGTCAATGTCCTGGCGTCTACACTCTGCGACGTTTTACTTAGCTTTTTTGGTCAACCCCTCCATAGGTAGCCCTTTCTAAGACACTAATATCCAACTTTGATTGGTCTCAATTAAGGTAACTTTCCAACACGCCCCTCATGCCTAGGGCTATGGGCCAAGAGCTTGGCAATGCAAGTGGCCCAATGATGAATCTAGGATAAGCTATGATATCATTTCAGAATTTGAGCTTTGGGCCTGACTCAATCTAACAAAATCGGTAGGTAAAATGAGGATTGCCAAAGCTTTGCAAGGACTACATTTGTCATAATTTTAGTCGATGTGGGATCTCAATTTCTTGAGAATTGATATTCCGGCAGCTTCACTCTATGACATTTCACTTAGCCTTTTTTATTAGTTCCTCAGTAGGTAGCCATTTCTGAGATATTGTCAATCAACTCTAATAAGTTGCAATTAAGCGGGCTAGGGGTGATTGTAGTTAAGGCAACTTTCCAACAGATTCACTTAATAGACCAATTAAACACTTAAATTTCATTCTTCCCCCATCATTGGTTCTCACATTTCTTGGTTTGTTTGGGATTAATTTGTTGAGTACAAAAAAAATCCTTTAATAGCATCCTTCCTCTAGTAAAGATATTTATACAGAAATAAATTATGACTTCTTGGAAGTTAGGATGGGATCCTTTACTTATTGTTGTTAGCTTTTTTAGAAGGTACAAACATGAACCAATTTACAGTCCATCTAGGATTCACTTTCGGATTCTCATAACAATTTCTCCATGTTGCAAAAATCGTCCGTAGGATACGATGGCCAGAAAACCTGCAGATCCAGAAGAGGAGCTCAGATGGATGTCTCAAGAAGTGCGTGGTTATGTTGAAGCTGTTCTTAACAGCCTCGCTGCAAATGTTCCAAAAGTGAGTTTATTTTATCAACTACCATAGTTCTTCTCTTCTGATTTGACGCGGTTTGTGAGATGATTTCACTTTGACTGAGCAGGCAGTTGTTCTTTGCCAAGTAGAGAAAGCCAAAGAAGACATGCTCAACCAGCTATACAGTTCCATCAGGTTGGTGCTGTCTCTTCTCGCCGTACTGTCTGATGATCATTGAGTGTGTTGTTTCTTAACGGATATTATGTAATGTACTGGCATTCAACCTATATTCACTCCTTTCACTGGTCAAAATATTAATGTTCATGCAACCTAAGTGTTATATCAACCACATGTACATATTTGATCATAATGTGAATGCTCCTATATGGATTTTATGTTTTTTTTTTAATGCTTTTCTTGGACATGTCTAGGGGATCAACACAAAGACACTTTGGGCATACAAGTAGGCAAAGCTTGTGAAGTTGCATAGTGTATTTGGTTGGAGCAGTGTGCTTGCATATTTAATGATGTTCCTTGCATCTTCAACTTGTTCTTGGATAGGATTATATTTTTGGTGTCTCTGATGTTTTGCCTATGGCTACTTCAAGGGAGTTGCCATTTCTGATATATAGACAGACTGGGCAGATGTGCTAGTCTTGATTATTTTAGGTTCCTTCTTTTTTCTTGGCTTTTTCTGTTCAGTATGATTTCTCTGTGATCTTATCCTATCCCTTGTCATACTTTCCCTCTTTTCTTTCTTACAACTTTTTTTGTTTCCAATAAATAATAATACTTAAATATTTGATTATATTCATTAATTCATTTTCTTTTGAATGCTTCCACTTATTTACAATGTGTGCTTCAGGAGTGAAACATTTGACAGTCAAAATTAAGTGTCTTTTTTAATGCTGTGGTTGGCAGCGCTCAAAGCTCTGCAAAAATTGAGGAGCTGCTCCAGGAAGACCACGATGTCAAGAACAAAAGGGAGAGAGTTCAGAAACAGTCTTCCCTTCTTTCAAAACTCACTAGGCAGCTTGGTGTCCATGACAACAGAGCGTCTGCAGCATCCAATTGGTCTGATAAAGGGAGTGCAGCAGGTATAAGTCTTCAAATTTGCTTGAGGTGTATTCTTGGAATTTTGTTATGTTCCATGTTATATAATATTTACTTTCCATGAAAGCTTTAGCTGGTTTGCTATCTCTGTTTCGCAAGAACGCTAGCTGTTGTTAAAGAAAGAATATGGTGATGAGATGATGGTATATAAATTTTGTAGTAATTCTCTTGAAATGTAATAGTTGTTGAACATATATAATGCATTAATTGCAGACTTCTCAAAGTAACCACTTTTGCATAGAATCTTCATATGCATCAGTAAATAATTATAAGCTATTATTTTGTTAACTTTTTATATAATTTCGACAAACAAATTTATGCAGAAAGCAGCCCAGGAAGCTCTGGACCCTCATCAGTTGATGATTGGAGGTCTGCATTTGATTCTGCTGCCAATGGTCCAAGCGACTTGCCGTCTAGGTATGGTTCTGGTGGTCATAGTAGACGATACAGTGACCCATCCCAAAATGGTGATGTGAGCTCAGGCTCAAATTCTAACAGTCGTCGGACGCCGACTCGGTTGCCCCCTGCTCCCCCGCATTCTGGTTCAAGATATTAAATGACGCCACATATGGTTTTAATCAAAATTATGCATTCTTGTCGGATGAACACTTTCAGTTTTTTCTACTTATATCGAGACTGTCCCACCTCCTTTTAGACTTTAGTCGGAATGTTTTAGTTTTGTAGATAAGGAAAGTATTGCTATCACATTCATCTTCAGGTCATACGCAGTATGCGTCCAATTTTATTCCCTTACTGGGTATGTGGGGGCATTGTTGGGTGAGATGATTTTGCCTGCCCAACATTCTTTTTCCTCTTACAAATGTAATTGTTTTGTATGCAATGTGATTATCAGCATTTACAGAAATCCGCATTAATCGCGACTGCCTTTTGTTTTTTCCGCACCTTTATTAAACACTAAATTGTTTCTGGTTAGATATATGAAAACCTTTGCGATTTTCATGGTTAGAATTCACTATTGAACAGGTGTCGTTGATCAAGATAAAACCTTTTAGACCCTTCGTAATTGAAAAATCCTGAGCACAAACTTTGGACTGGGAAAATAATGAATCGACGTGTAGGGCTCAAGGAAGTTTTTTAAGATAATACGTTGTCATGTCGCGCGTGTCGAAGTCTTCATCATAGACGGGAGTGTCAACGAACCACATCAAGTTTGTTTCAATCTTCATTTCTCTTTAATGGCGAGATCCCCCTTGTCTTCTCTACTTGTGTGGACAATAGTGATCAAGGAGAATCTCTAGTGACTCCTTTGCATGCTATAGTATCTTCCACGTGCACCTTGCCTTCACCGACTTTGGCGATTTTGTTTAGGGTTGTTGATTTAGGGGCTTTGTTTAGGGTTTGGTGTTGATGTGGGGATTTTTGTTTATATTTTTTTTTCTTAATTTGATGATTGTGGCCAAGAAAAAAGGAGAAAGGGTTGCTCATTTGAAAATTTTATTTTCAATTTGTCATCGATTTGGTAATTGTTTATGATTTTCGTTATTTCAGATTTGAGAATTAGGAAGAAGCAATTTTTTTAGATTTTTAACCAGAAAATGTTTGACACCAATATAAAAGCTTAACCCACCATTTTTTTTTAATGATTTTTAACCTAATATAAAAAAAATATCACATCATCACTTAAGTTAACAAGCGCGTTTATCATAAATGCCCAAAGACTAAAAAGTTTATTCTTAAAAGAATAAATACATATTATCCTCCCATGTATTGTATTTGTGGGGAGAGAGAGCGAGTGGATGTGGTGTTCCGGAGAAGTTGGAATGGCAGCGGTTAGTGTTAGTGTTACTGTGAGAGTGAGGTGGTGCACTCGAAAACCACCCACTCCAACTCCAACCAGATTCAGCGTTAATGCTCTGTTTGGTGATTGGGGATTTGGGAATAGAACAAGGAACTCCCTTCAGCAGCAATTCACGTTCACTCTTGCTGATAGTAAAGTGATAAGCGTGTCGGTTGTTTCTTCGATCTCAGATGTTGCATCGAGCGAATGGGACGCTTGTGCTTTGGATGCGACTGGCCCTGACAACTTCAATCCATTCCTTTCGCATGCCTTTTTGTCGACCTTAGAGCACTCTGCTTCCGCTGTCAGGGAAACTGGTTGGATCCCACACCACATCGTTGCCAAAGCCAACAACAACAGCAACAACAACGTTGTAGCCGTTGTCCCACTCTATCTTAAAACCCACTCCTACGGCGAATTTGTTTTTGATCATTCTTGGGCTAATGCTTACCATTCTTATGGCTACAATTATTACCCCAAGTTACAATCTTGTGTCCCCTTCACACCTGTAACTGGTCCAAGGATCTTACTTCGTAACACCTCCTTCAAACATCAAGTTTTCGACATTATTGTCTCCGCAATGAAGGAACTCGCTCTCACCGTAATACACGTAACCTATGCTTGTTCTGTTCTATTGTTAAATTGTTAAACTAAATGCATTTGCTAAGTATCTCTTGGCATTCGCATTCGCAGTCCCAGCTTTCATCATTACATGTTACTTTTCCCTCTGAAAATGAGTGGCACAAGCTCACTGAGAAAGGCTTCCTCCCCAGGATTGGAATGCAGTACCACTGGAAAAACCGTAACTACAAAAAGTGAGTCATCCATGATATTAGATTCTACTTTGGGGGATGGACTGCTACTGCTACCCATCCCATTCCCATTACCATATAGCTTTAGACTTTTGCTGTTTTATGTTGGCAGTTTTGATGACTTCTTGATGGACATGAAGCAAAGTAAAAGAAAAAATATACGTCAAGAGCGCAAAAAGGTTGATATCTGCAGATTTTATCAACTGGTCTTAGAGTTCTATCCAATAGCACTGTCCTCAGTGTGTGTTTTTATTTCTATTCGTCAATAATTGCCTTTTCTCTTTCATTCTGGCTGTGATATATTATAATCAGAATGTTCTGCGGAAAATGGTTTCTTTTCTTTGGATCACCATGGGCCAAATGATTCTAGATTTTAAGTGACACCAATGCAGTTGCCCGGATAGTTTTAGCCTCAAATTATATGATCTTTGTATGCAGATCTCAGCCCAGAACTTGATTATGAAACGCCTCCGGGGTTATGAAATAAAGGTACTTTACAGGATGTCTGTATTTAAAAGGGTTCCATTCACTCTGCATACTTTTTGAAGATTTACAGAGGATGCTTTGTGGCAAATTATATATAATTATGTGTTTTATTTGTACCAGATATTAGTGATCTTCTCCATTGGGAAGGATATTAAAATCGCCTTCAACTTATTCCTACAAGATGGGATTTTCTAAGATAATAGTAGCATATTTACCATCATCATAAGTTAATTAATGCTAAACTAAGGGTAACTTACAGCTTATACTCACCAATTTTAACCAATGTGCAGATAGTCCTTAGGGTTCGGATTGACGCAAATGATCCCCTAAAGTTCACAGTATGCCCAAAAAACACTCTGTTAGTCAAACAATTAAATATTTGAATGACATCGTCACATAGCACCAAAACAGGAAATTGCAAATGTTATCTGGAATATCCAAATCTTCACTTAAAATGGTTTAATCATACAGCTTTTAGTGCCTTTTTATCATGTAGTTAAAATGGTTTGAAATATATGTTCATCAGAGCATTCTCTCTAGACTATAATGCTCTTACTCTTTACACATTTGACAGCAGTTCAATTTTGGTCTGCACTTTAATATATCCTTGTGATGATTGTACTTTTGTTTATCCTTGAAGATATTACAATGGTGTACTTTAGCTGGAAAAATTTAGGTTGTGTTTCTTTCTACTTGCTATCTTAAACGTTATGTTTTTGTATCGGAAGGCTAGGCACTGGGATTCCTTCTACTCTTTTTACAGGAACACAACTGATAACAAGTATGTTGCCCTAATGGAACCTTCAAATTTTGATTTGAAAAAAAAAAGTTTGATGACATGGGAATGGTTGAACTGTCAGTATTTAGTATTGTTGTTTGTCTACTGACAGATGGGGCACTCCTCACCTGACAAGGGAATTTTTTCATGAGCTGGGAGCAAAAATGGGAGATAATGTGCTACTTGTGGTGGCTGAAGAAGGGGATGAACTAGTTGCTGGAGCCCTAAATCTTATCGGAGGAGATACCTTGTTTGGGCGCCTATGGGGATGTCAGCCACGAAGTTACTACCCAAGTTTGCATTTTGAAGCGTGTTATTACCAGGTACATGTGTCTCATTATTTTTTTCCCTCAATTATTGTTAGATGATTATTTCCATTTTTTGCTAGGTTTTGGTTTTATGGTTGGGGAATAATGCTGTAGTTTTTAATCAGATGTTTCCTCCATTGCATCTTTTTATGGAATAGACTTCCTTTTGGTTCCCACTGGGTGTCAGCTTAGAATGTTCTTTTCCTTTCTCTTGAACCTCTTGTTTGGCCGCTCTTCCACCTATTGTTTGGTTGAAAGGAGATCTTTTCCTCTTCTTTCAAATTGTTTGAGTTCTAATTTTTCCACCTTCTCCATTTTTTTGTTTATCAACCCCCTCCCCTCCACCCCTTTTCACTTTTATTCTGTTATTTGGCTTCATAGTGTTCATGGAAGTTTCAGGAACAAGAAAATTCTTTATTTTTCTTATTTGATTTTATTTAACGGGATATGTTCTCCTTTTCATTTTTGGACTACAATAAACTTTTTTTTCTTTTATCAAGAGAAGTAAAACCAAAACTATACTTGATCACTTCTCTCATTTGTACATAATTCAGATGTGGTATATATCAGGGAAACAAATAATGTATTTACAATTTTGTCTTGACATCACAGGCAATTGAAGCAGCTATTGAACTCAATCTTAAAACTGTAGAGGCAGGAGCTCAGGGTGAACACAAGATTCAGCGGGGATATCTTCCTGTGACAACTTATAGCTGCCATTACCTTATTGATGAAGAATTTAGAGAAGCTATACAAGATTTTTTAATACGTGAAGCTGCTCAGGTATGATGAATTGTCAGTTAAAGTAATTCCTTTGAACTTATTGAAGAAATGCAGCCAAGATTTATATTTTGATCTGCATCTTTACTTACTCTTGTTTAAGTATTACAAACATTTATCTAGTAAAATCGTATGACATGATATGATTGTAAAATACTTTTAGTTGGCATTTCTCCTATTAGGATTTCTCCTCAATCATTAAAGCCGTGATGATGGGATAATGTTGTATGTGAGGGTCTAGAAAAAAAAAATGTAGTTAGACTGTTAGAGTCATATCCAATGTAGATTCTTGTTACCCTTATACAAGTTTTAAAACTTACGATTGTTTTTTGTTCATAATTGCGTTCACCAAAACAACCCTCCACTTAGCTGAAAAAAGAAGAGAATCTAAAAATGCTATTTTTCGATTTTCATAGAAGATGTAGAGCCTGGTGGAGTATCTTCCATGCCACCTTTTTCGTGGTTGCTCTCACGTACCTTTTATTTTCACAATTGTTATAAGCCACAAAGGACGTAACCTTATTTTTTTTCTTTCAGAATGTGAGTGATTTTAGTATTCGAGCTAACCATTTGGGCACTGTTTGAAGAATGTTCCACAATTCACGTGTTGTAAAATAGTTTATTTACCGTGACTTTTTTGGCTCTACAGGTGAAGCTAGTTATAAAACTCTTGCATGATTCTGGTCCTTTTAAGGAAGGTATCCTTTAGAAAGTAAATTTATGGGTATAGTATTTGCAAATATGTATATGATTGTAATAATTTATTTATAATTTAGCAGAAATGTATATACAGCTGAAGTAATGAGTACGTTGGGTATTTGGTACAAAGATGAATGATGCATGCGTGCGCATTGTTAGAGTAATTCTGTGGTAGTTGTGTGCTGTGTTGCCGGTGAATTAAATACGAACATCTCCAATCGTCCAACTATGATAGAATTGCTGAGAACTCATTTTGTTGGACTCTATAATACCACATTAAATTTAAGAATCCCAACAAGTTTTCTCTACAATGATACAATGCTTAAGAACTTGAAATGAAAGAATAAAATGCCATGAGAGATGGTCTAACAGTATTGGTTTGGTAGGTACATTAAGTGGGTGGAGTTTTCAACATTATAAATCCCATTGGAGATAAAATGATAAGTTGTACTGTAATATCTAACTTAACGGTTGTGCTGTACAAAATGACACAGAGAAACAAGGAAGATGTTGAATTGAAGACTAACCTAACCTAACATAGTTGTTAATGATTGGGATCAGACAGTGAGAGAAGCACTATTGTCAGCTGGAGTGAGATTGAGAATCATGAATGCAGCCAGCGGTGCTTGATAGAGAGAAGCAGAAGCACCAAAGCAAGAGGAGAGTATGTCTTTTGCCACAGACTTGCTCAGCCCTTTTATCGCCCACTTTGGTGCACAATAGAGCTACCAGCATCGCACCCACCTTCCCCATCCACAAGCCATGTTCACTATTATCGCTTCCATCTTATTTGTCACTATCGTCAAAGGCTTCTGAGAAGGAATATCATGCTAAAACTGCAGTCAAATATTGTAACGAATCCTGTCAAAATTCTTAATTGAAAAACAAAAATGTTCATAAATGAAGTACAAACCCCCGTCCTCTCTAACCCCTTTAACTCCTCCCACGTCCTCTCACATCTCTTGGCTCATTGAATGTAGACACACCAAATCCACTTCCTCTACGAGAGGGGGTGGCACGTGGTGACGGAGGTGATGACTCTGGTAGAGGAATGAGATTGTGTCGAAAGCACGTATTTCCTTGAAGTTCCAGAACCTCACCCCACTCGGAAGCTCTCCCAGCTGCAACTCCGTGGAAACAATGCTCCACGGGAATGCCGAATCTGAGTCTCAGGTGCAATCATATAATAATTTAAGAAACTTTGAATACGAGTAAGCTGTTGGAGGATGCTATCTTCCTATGCTGGACATGGCTAAAAAACTTGGATAAAGGTTTCGCTACACCTTTTCATCAATGGTACAGTAATATGAAGGAGGCTTTTCGTGATTAGGGAAGGATATTTTTATAAGTGTCTGTAACAGTGGGCCAGGTTTACTGTCAGAAATATGGTTTACTGTCAGTAATTTTCACAGTGAAACTTGTACTGATTCATATATAATACAATATTACTTTTGCTGATTAAAAAAAACAAAAGTCATAATTTTCTTTTCCATTATCCGCGTAATGATGAGTTACAATAAAAAAAACTAAACACTCCAAAGTCCAGACCAAATTCTGCATGACTGTTAGCGGGAGAACGGAGGGTTATGCCTCGTACATATAAATAGCATTCGAAGATAATAATAAATACTTCTGTACAAAAAGGCATGCATCACATTGAGTGAGTTACAAAAGAAAATACCCACCCCTCTCATAAAAAACAAAAAAAAAAAGATCATATCATGCATGGCATGATATTAAGTAAAGACATACATGTTGGTGCTTGCGGCCAACTCAAAACCGAATGAGCAAGGACCACTACACTCCCTCCCGGCGATAAGATAACCGAGCCGTAGAAGAAATAGAAAACCCACAATATCTTTCATTCAAGGCAAGGCAAGATCAAACAGCAGTATCTCAAAACAACCCTCTGCGTCGATTCTTGCTTGCTGACGTCATGCCAGCCAGCCAGCCTAGCTGCACAATACAATACAATACAATACAATACAATACAATACAATACACAAGTGGAAGTGATATGCATGCTCCTATTAGTATTGGCCGGCCACCTTTAGTTCATTATCGCCTCTCTCCACACCAACATTTATTGCATTCATAACAACTAGGATATACTGGAACTGGAATTCATACGACTTCTAGCAGCTGGGCCCCATATTAGATGACTGGTCCTCAGGATTCACTATTGCTTCTGAATCCTGCTTGCTTGGGTTAACTTTTTCATTCATTGGAAGTCTTATTTTCGGTGAAAGCTTCTTCACCTCCTCTGCTGTGTAGATGAAAATTTTCCTCACAACACTACAGAACTCACTGCAATAAAGTCACAAGCACACAAAATTAAGCACCCAGTGTTTCCCAATCCAAGATGAAAAACATGCTGTTAATCAAATTATCCACTCTTTTTAAGTCCATCAGAACGACATAAATCTTGTAAACCATACATGAAAATGTCCAAGCCAAGAAAATGTACAAGTTATAAATGAACTTACTCCCACGGATCGTCTCCAACCATCATCATATCATCTTCATTATCAGTGTAGACAACTTGCCATTTTTTTAGGGACCCACAGAGCTCAGTCTTGATGTTAAACATATCTTCCAATTTCCTGAGAAGATCCTCATATCCATCAAATCGTGTTAAATCCACAGCCCTCCCAACAGCCATTCCTTGCATGTGAACCTATGAAAATATTAAATTACATCATAAATAACCTTAGTGCTTTATGCAGGCACAGTGAAGAGAAAACCCTAAACCACCTTATCAATACTACCTTTGTACAGCTCCTTATTTGCTTGCTTTGTGACTCCTGGGGAGACTGCAGGCATGATTTTTCAGCATCGCAACTAACTGAAGGAATATCAGATCGGTTGGCATTTGATGGTTCAGAATGTTGATCAGACTCAGCATCTAAAGATGGAACCGACCTATCATCACCCACCCTTCCTGACAAAGTGACTGTTTGTAGATTTCCTTCTGCATTAGAATTCTCAAGTAGCTGAATCCCAAAGAGTCTACAGCCATTTCCAGTGCCTTGTCTCTTCTCTCCAGCTTCTTTAAGAGCTATAGCTGAAATAGATTCCAAGTTATTTTCCATCCTATTAGACCAATATATTGATTTGTTGGAAGGAGATCCCACAGAGCTATTCCCACTAAAACCAATAAAGTTAGTTGCAGAAGAATTGAACTTTGGTGATGGATAGAGGCCACGTCCTTGTTGGGGGTCACAATAAGAGAAAGAGGTAGATTCAACTGATGATTTCCATATGCCTGGTGCACAAAGAAAGATGATTATGTAGAAAAACAGAATGGGCAGCAGAATGACAAAGAAATTCTGCACAACCAACCCAGCAAACCCACCTTGCAAAGAAGAATCGGGCATTGTAGAAGGTAGAATGAGAGGCCGTGCCCTCTTGTTTCTTTGGGTTGGCTGCGAGTTTGCAAGAGTGGTAGACACAAGTGGCTCCAATTCCCATGATGAAACTCTGTCAGGACGCAAAATTGAGGATGGTTCATCCCATTGCACCTGAAATAAAAATCATTATAGGTCATAAAATTACAGAACCAAAAGCTGCTGTACAATTCTTAATTTCTAGCTATCGGGTATCATCAGAGCACATTGCCTGCCCTGTCATTCATTTTTTTAATCAAAAAACCCTAGCAACTCTTTGGCAGCTAAATGAATTTTATAGTAACTCTATTCTTTACAGTGCCTCTAAAAAGCTTCATTTCAATTCAATCTGTCAGAGTCATATAACTAAACCATATAAACAATAGAACATACATCAGCCAAGGTTACATGATAAAAAATGTGGGAGCAAAATGTTTATTTGCAAGCTGACATTCATTGGACAGTCCACCAAAGTTCAAAACACATATCAGGGTTATAACGTTATATTAAGGGGAGAAGGAAACAATACTAGGCAAAATAACTTTAAAATCGCACAAGACATTTTGTATAACTACCTTTAATGATCGCCACTCAGAATCAGGCCAGACCGACGATGATTTATTATCTCCAACACCCACAATTGTGCCACTGAACCTGCATTCAGGGGGAGAGGAAAATTATCAGATAGCATAATTGCTAATATCCAAATACCAAATACAAGCTAGCCAGGTCATGCACCTTCTTTCGGGAATTTCATCACCCTCAAATCGCATTTTGAATCTCATCCCAACAGAGAGTTTATGACTCTGAACTTCCAGATACTTGTTGACACTCACAATAAACTCTGACCGGCTTGTTCTAAGATAAATATTGACAATTCAGCAGAAAGTCTCAACTCCAGTAAAAAAAAAAAAGCAGGAAGAACTCAAATGCCATCCAAATCGAAGTATTTCAGCCAAAAAAAAAGTTCATTAATTGCAGAAAACAGGCAGGTACAAGTACAAAAAATGTAAAGTTAAAGGGATAAACAACAAAATATGGCAACACTAACATCACAAACTAAGAATATTCAATGGAAAGATAACTAAAACCAACAACTTCATATCATTAAATGCAAGACCTGGGCTTGTAAAACACAGAAAACAGTGTTCCAGTGGCAATGGCATGAGATGCAGTGGCCAGAACACCAAGATGCATACTGTGACTAGATATAACAGAAGAAGGCACATTGCTTTGCTGTCTCATGACCCTCCTAACCCCAACTCGCAGCTCTCCATTTTCACCCCTGGAATATAGCATGCACCACAAACCAGCCACAATCACTAACAAGTAACTACATTAAGGAACAAGAGCAGAGGGAAAAAAAAGTAAGTGCTATTTCCTGCCCCCAGGGGAATGGAGGAGGCATAGTAGCTTCTGATGTTAATCAACTTGCCTTAAGAATATAAAGGCATCACCAGCAGCTAATTTTTTGGAACTGACAAAGACACTCCACCCAGTGGTAAGTAAGTGGCGCTTGGGTTGCCCTGGAAATTACTCTGCTCATTCAGCAACTTACTGACAGTAGAAACATCAAATCTAATCCTATACAGATCAACAAAATAGTAGTTGTTCGTGTGTGAGAGTTCACAAATTTAAGAAAGTTTAGAAGGATTTATTTATAGAACCCGTTACTGCCGGAAAAAAAATACAATCAAATGCTTGCAACCAGTACCTGAAGCTACTAATGAGGATCACCTTAGCTCAGAAAATTTAACGGGCATCTGGTCACAAATTAAAATGGATACTTGGAGATATAAGGTTGGCTTGATGGTTGGGAAGGAGGAGTTTAAGGGTGAAGGGAGAAGGGGGGAGGTAGAGGTCGTGGGTTCGAATCCCTGCATTGACATTTCTAACAAAAACTAACAAACTAACATTTGTTGATCCAAAAAAAATAAATTAAATGGATACTTAAACTACCATAAAAGATTAAAACACATGAATAATATTTTTGTTGTCTCAGGAAGAAAACTTTGAGAAGTTTTAAGTAGTTAATCACCAATGGATTCCCAAAAAAAAGTGATCAAATGATAAATAGGAAACTAAACTTTTTCCAAGCAGAGATTCACTACAAGCTACAGAATAATAGTCACAAAATGTTTCACTTGGTAACAGCTGTCATATCTTCTGTAAGCAGTGTGAATAAAACTAGTTCAGCCAGTTGATTATTTTGTAAATGATAATATTAGAACATCTTCATATCATCAGAGTATGTTTACAATATATCGTGGAATCAATTAGTCAAATAATTGAGGAAACAACCTAAAGAATCATTTCCTAATTTATTATATTTCCTTATTTAATTTTGTTAAACTGTCCCCATTAACATCCCATATCTTTAGTGCAGCATATTAATATTTTTGTTGTCTTAGGAAGAAAACTTTGAGAAGTTAAGTAGTTGATCACCAATGGATTCCCTAAAAAGGTGATCAAATGATAAATAGGAAACTAACCTTTTCCAAGCAGAGATTCACTACAAGCTACAGAATAATAGTCTCAAAATGTTTCACTTAGAAACAAATGTCATATCTTCTGTAAGCAGTGTGAATAAAACTAGTTCAGCCAGTTGATTATTTTCTAAATGATAATATTATAATATCTTCATATTATCAGCGTATATTTACAATATATCATGGAATCAATTAGACAAATAATAGAGGAAACAATCTAAAGAATTGATTCCTAATTTATTATATTTACTTATTCAATTTTGTTAAAATGTCCCACATTAGCATCCTATATCTTTAGTGCAGCATATTAATATGCAAAAATATGTAGTGCTCCAAATTGAACTGCAGCTGATAGATCAACTAAATCTTCATCAATACAATTTTTTTTTCTTCAAGCAGACACTAGAAATAAAATTATTGCACTCAATAACAGGTTCATGAGATAACACAGATTGAAAGAGAGGAGAAAAGAGGCAAATTAACCAAGCTACTAACCTCGAAAAATATGCCTAAAATGCCATTCATTCCCATGTAAATCAGTTGCAACCAATTCTTGCCATGGTGGCTGCTGAGACATATCCTGAACAAATATGGGAATTACAAGTGAAGAAAAGCTAAAATAAAGGACGATACAGTGTCTCTATCAGCATTTTGAAAAGAGGAGAGAGTCTAACCAGTGGAGGCAGACAATCGTCTGCATGTCTTCGAAGAACAGAGAAACCCCCATGGGTACTTGTGTCAGAAGCAGTAAGTGTCTTGCAAAATGAATGGATCTTGACCCTCGGAGATTCAGGCAGAGGATCATCAGGGCTGGTCACCTCACTTTGCTAAACCAGCAAGGCAGGGTAAAATAAGACATACACAACAAGGGAAAAGAGAATTCAAATGGGCAAAAAACAGTTATGACTAGGAAAGGGTTTGAGAGGCTAATCGAGAGTAGATATATAAATCATGTAAAACAAAGAACGAGAGTACACTCACATCTGCTTCAGGAAGCAAAGTTATCTGTGCATATACTTCATCTGTTTCAGGTTCAGCCTACACAACCAAGATAAATTTAACAATTAATTATTATCGATGTAAATCAAGACAAATTTCCACATAAGTTATTGACATAAAGAAGAGAATCCAGTAAGATTTAGAGAAAAATCAGAACTCACTCGAAGATGAACATTGACCACTTTACATAATATTTTAGAAGGCAGGTTGAAGGAAGGCATCTGCTGCTCTAATCCCTCATACATAGATGCCTCAAGCTATAAAATAGAAAAAACATTAAGACAAAAGAAGAACGTAAACTTTAAAGTACAACAAAAAGCATATAATTGAAATAAAAATTGCGGGGAATTTATGGATCAAAATTATGTTGATATAATAAAGTTAAAATGAGCCCATCAAAGATGCTAATTTGCTGCAACATAAGAGAACTGTAAGTGTGGTGCACCATTTCACTAACCAAAAATCGGGATAAAGAGCCTATTTGTGGCAAAATGGTAATGTTGTTTTCTTTATATCAAGCCGTTTCTCCCAACAAAGGTCAAAGACCTCTTTTTTTCTTCTCTCATCAGAACTCCCCCACCGTCTTTTCTTTTCTTCCTTTCCTTTCATTCTTGCTCCCTTTTCGTTCAACAAAGCCACCAAATCTCACCCATACGGTGCAAATTATTGAGTAAATTTTCAAGTGTGCCTCTCTCCTTTGCAAGTTCATTTCAGGAAAATTTTCAAGTTGCTTCTTTTACTCTTAGATAAACTACCCAAAAACTTGAGTAATAAATTTTATTAGTACAATTTCATACAGGCTAGGTTGGATGGTGAATTTAGGCATTGCCATTCAAAATTCAGGGAATCAAATTAGGCAATTTAGGTGATATTACTGATTCATGGTGTATTGGTATTTATATGGTTATAGAACAGTATAAGGAGACTCCAATTTAACTCTGCAAATTTTTAGTGGAAATACAAAATTGTTAATCTATTTTTGACACTGGCCTTGGACCAAAGTGGTTAATGTTAGGTATAAAGCAATAATTTTGTACCAATTCTGGTTTTTGTTACTGACATTGCAAAGGCCAATTACAGTAATTGGAAAGCCATCTTGGTAAATTGCCTATTCTAGTAGGCTTGCCTATTCAGGCAGGCATCCGTGGAGGGGTGTTGGGAAGTCCCAAATCACCTGCCTCAACTCTTAGGGTGCAGCCACAAGCAAGGAGGCCCATTAAATGTCTTAGATCAGGAATGCTAAAGAACTAAAACCAACTTTGATCCCTATAAAAGGATAAACACGAACATATCATGTACACTTTTCCAAGCATGCAAACACATTTTGCTTGCCAAGTTCAGGTGAGTAATTTCTAAAACACTAAACTAAAATACCTGTTCCATGTGACCTTGTGGAAAGTAATAGACTCGTTCCCCTTCACGAGGGAGAGTGACAAGGGGACCAGCACATGCATGCCACAATTCCTTGTATAAATCATCATTGATTGCCCCTAAAAAACAAAGCATGACAAAGTAATGAAGTAGAGAATAACTTAAAGTTCATGTGGAATATATATTAAACACCTTCCAACGTTGATAAATTTTGCCAAACAGACCAGTCAGATAAAGTTACTCATGATCATGACATATGGCATGGGTAAGAAGAGTCTCACGAATTGGCTATGAATTCAATTAGAGAGAGCAACCCAAGGTGAGTAAGCAATTAAAGAATGATTCTGGCGAGGTTGCGTCAAAAAAGGGGAAAGAGAAACACGAGATTAGAGAGAAACCTGTATGAATTCCGCCAGATTTGAGAGTTGAAGCCATTGAGAGTGGAGAATGTGGGATAAGTTGAAGTTCAAGTATATTTGCAGCTTGAATTGGTACCAATTCTTGGAGACCTAACATAAACGAAGGAGAGTTAGGAATAGAGGTGGATGGATCGATCGATTTCAAGAAAAGCAAAATGGATGAAAGCTTGCCTGGCCTTGGAGGAAGTAGATCAATGAAACGGTGGCGTTTTGTTGATTCGAGAGAAACAGCGATAGAATGCGTGCCCTGAAACCCCTACAACTTCCCCAACTGTCCCACGCCCATCAAGCATATTACATTTTTTTAGTATATTCATTTCTTTTTTTTCTTCGTATCCCTTTCAACTCGCTTTTTATTTACGCTTTATTTATCTCCTCATTTCCTCCTTTGACAAACCACGTTTTTCTTTAAATACACAAAGTTTATTAAGTTTCAAATTCAAAGTATACCCCAAAGTATACTTTCATTTCTTATCATTTCCAAAGATATTGACCGGAGAAGATTTTGAGCTTTTATTCCGTTAGTATTATTTAATATATTTAAAATTTATTTGATATTAATTATTTTATTTTTCATACTAATATGTTTAAATTTTATACTCAATCCAAATGTGACACATCATGTGATTAAGAATGATGATCTAAAAGAAATTTATACAAGTTTGAAAAACAAAAAGATAATTGACGTAATCCTATAAGATTTGGAATACTTTTTTAACTTCTTTTATTTTGTTTGTTTTTATAGTGTAAATAAACATGTTATTTTGTTTACTAATTAAATTACATTAATCTTTATCAAATAGAGGTAATAGAGTTTTTTACACTATAGAGTGAATTTGCTTCTCACATTGAACTTCATTTATTACAAAATATTTAAAATGATTCAATTATTATTATACAAATGTGCGAGATGAAGAGTTTTCAATAGGTGAGTCTTATCAAATTATATCTAATTTATGTCATAAAATATAACAAACAACTAATTATACATGATAGGTATTTCTAATTTTGTCTTATAAATGCTTATGTTAAAGAAATTGTGAAGTACAAAAAAAGATGTATTGTCACGACCCACCACAGACTATGACTTTCTTAGTCTCACAAGTCTACCTTATACAAATAACCTGTAAAAGAACACATAATATATCTAGACAAATCTATATAAATATATCTCATTCCATTCATTTAAAATCAAGGTCTCCGGTTGTAACACAAACCCTTAACATATTGTCTAACATATCCACTAATAACAATATTGATTATAAATACTAATCATCAAGTGTCTCAAAATCATCATAAGTACATCATCATCATATCTATAAGAGAGAATCATTTAAATTTCAAAATAAAGGGATTCTCTCTAAATCTATTACTATTTTAGTCTCTATAACTGCATTATATTGGAGTTACAAACAAAATATCTATCAGACGCAATGGAGGTCTGCCAAAAGATAATCAAATTTTTGGGTACATCAACAAATCCTAGGAAGTCAATTATTCCACTATTGTGTATATGGGAAAATGAAATAAAAATAGGGGGTAAGTCACAAGGAGAATACAATATAGCACGAGTCTTTGCATTCCAAAGAATTTTTAAAATGACATTAAATAAATAAATAAATAAATCAAGTACACTTGCTTTTAGAAATCAATGTACTTTATAATCAAACTTTCACTCCACTAAGTGCACATAAACCACATTATCTCTTCATTGTGGTGAACGATAATTATATAACTACGACATTTAGCTCGTAGGCTGCATTATCTCTTCGTTGCAGCGAGCGGAACATATAAATATACTATGACTAATTGACTCATAGGCTACATTATCTCTTCATTGTAGCAAACGACAAATATAATTATACTATGAGAAATTGACTCATAGGCTACATTATCTTTTCGTTGTAACAAACAACAAATACAATTATACTATGAAAATTTAACTCACAGGCTACATTATCTTTTCCTTGTCGCAGACGACAAATATAATCATAAACTCACAATAAATAAAATAAACAAATAATTCAACATTCATCCTTATATATATATATATATATATATATATATATATATATATATATATATATATATATATATATATATATATATATATTGAAGTTTAATTGTTTCTCCTAAAGGAACTTTAAAAATGTCGCTAAGTAGATTAACTACTCACTTAAATAATGCAATCAATGTCTTTCGCTACTTTTGAAAAGATCAATCACCTTATTTTTCACAGGATCTAAGCATTTAAAATAAGAGAACAAGAGATTAGACAAAATCTTCAATTTTAGCAAACCTAGGGTTTTGAGTAAACCACAATAATTCCTAATACTTAGTTTCTAACCCTTTTCACACGACCCATAACTAATCAGTACTATAAAATACTCATCTAACACAATAGGTTATAATTTTTTACCTCAAGGAGATCAAATAGAAAAATCTAAAGAAATGAGTAGTGTTTCCCTGTGTCTCCAATCTAAGGAAATGACAACGTTATTTATATTAAAATCATTATTTTTACAACATAGTTTATATACTAAATTATTTAGACAAATGGAATGAAAAATAAACAATACAAGGTGTTATAAATAATGTAACAATGAATGCAAAAATTCTACCTCCCACAAAAGAAGTAGATATATTATTGGAGAACAATAATGATTGTAATGACAAATTCATCGATAATTACATTAATGTATCAAATTCAGGTGATTAAATTTACACATATTTTTATTTTTCAATCATATTTTAGCAATAATTAACAACTAAGTCTAATTTTTTATACGTTTTTTATAGGTATTTGGGATATTGGAGATGCTATATAAGAATGTGAATTTTGCACAACACAAATATGGTATGCCAAGTGGATACAAACACAATAGAAACCTAAGAAACCAAAATTTGACCTCTAATGCATGCAAGGAAAAATCAAATTGGAAAACCTTCAACTAGCACCTCAAATTTAAAGGATTTGTTTCACAATAACAAAACAAATAACAGGTTGTTTTTAGAGAACATTCACTCATTCAACATGATGTTTTCCTTTACTTTACTGGGTGGAAAAATAGACGTTTCTAAAAATGACAAAAAGTGCACCTCCTATGCTTATCATGAATGGTGAGAATTATCATAGCATTGGAAGTTTACTCCTTCCTGCTAAACAACCAAAGTTTCCTTTACTTTAAATGATGTTTCACAAACAATGTTTGTTTAAGAACTCATTAGAAACAATTACATGTTGAGATGTATAACGGTCTTATAGAAGTAATACTAAGGGGGGAAAATAATCCTTGAGTGGTGTAACCAACCAGAATCTATAAAATATCTCTTTAAATATATCAACAAAGGTCATGATTGAATAATTATCACCTTCTATGACAGTGTAGATGTGCACTTTATTCCTCCCGGATTCGAACTGGAGACCTTCAGTGTGTTAGACTAACGTGATAACCAACTACCCCAGGACACCAACTTGTCGTGTTTTATTTGGATAAAATTTAACAGTTGGCTTGGCTTCCTCGTGTATAAAATTTGTGCCTTGTGAGTGAGTTTGGGGTTTCAATTTCAAATAGAATTGAATTTTGAGAAGGGAAGGGAAAGGAAGAATGATAGTTAGAACTCCACCGCCACCCAAGAGGCCCCGCGCCGATGGCGATGGACAGCTGGTCATCTACGAGGATCCGCCGGAGTCGTCCCCTTCGGAGCACATGCTTTGCACATATCAATGTCGCCAAATGGTTTGTTTCTCATCTTCTTCATTTCATTTCTATGCTATTGCTTTCAACAACACCTATTTTATTTTTCTTCACGTCAGGTCAAATCCGATTTTATTGATGCCTTAAGCAAAGCTGAAAATCAAGCTCGTCATTATCAATCTAAATTTGAGACATTGGAGCCTAATTTCCACAAACTTGGTCAGTCCAACTCACTTTTCATTCTCATCATTTCTGCCTTTCTTTTAACCGTCGTCAACTTGTTACAGAATCTGAGAGGAAGAAATTTCAGGACCAATTCTTATATGCTCAACAGGAACTTGCAGCTGCAAAAGGCCGCGAACAGGCTCTCCAAGACCAACTCTTGATGGAGGTCACCCAGTCTCAAGAACGATTAAGAAAACAAATTCAATTAAACACTCAACTCCAGGTCTGTTTTATTTGTCAACCACTCATTCAGTTCATGCACTCTATTTCACTGATTTAACTTTCTTCCTACTGGAATTTAGGTTAAGCTCCAAAATGAGACAGACCTTCGCAAAAAAGCTGAGTCTCATGCTGCTTCAGCAGAGGAAAAAGCAACATCTTTCGAAGGTAAACTAGGCCATCTCTCCGAAAGTATAGAGAGGGAAAAAAAGCGACTTCGTGATGACCATTCACAACTGAAAAGCGACTCAAAGTTATCTATTTCTAGAATATCCGCAAAGGTAAGTGGCTATGTTTGTTTTTCAGACTCAAAAGCTATTTACAGCTATGCATTATTATTTGAGCTGTGTATTGTTTTTCTTGTAGCTTGAACAAATGGAATGCAGAGCTAATAATGCTGAGAGAGAAGCAGAGCTGCTAAAAGAACAACTGAAACTTCTTAAGGATCAACTTGATGAGGTTTGGGTCTCTAATTAGCTGCTTGCTGGCTTTTATTGTTCCTTTAAGAATATCATGTGTGAACAAAGCTATACTCACTCTGCAATATGAAATTTGATTTGGTGTTAAGCCTCTGAAATTCATGTAGATCTTTTTCTGGTTGAGGAATGTATTTTACATGCTTCATTTCATTGCTGTATTCCCTTTTCCAGTAGGGTTATTAACTTATGATTGCATTGCATCATGATTCCTATTTCCAGTGTTTGCATCAGAAGATTGAAGTTGAAAAAAAACTATCTACTTTAATGTTTCAAGAAGTTGCTTCTACAGAGAGTAATGTTTTAGTTAAGCATTTGCAACAGGAGCTTCGGAACTATGTAAGTTTGCTTTCTTTTTTATCTTGAATCTTGATGGCTCTTTTTTATTGGGATTATAGTAATGCGAGGACACATACATTGATGACTTGATGTATATGACTCTGGACTAATTTTGGTAGTTACTCATCTGGCATAATCATAAATGAAGAGGAACTGTGTCATTATTTTATTGATTGGTCTGGATATATAGAGAAAAAATTGAGTAGGCTTGGCCCCTTGATTTGAGTCCTTTTTTTAAAAAAAAAATACTGTGATGTTTATGGGTTTGTAGCAAAAGTCTCATGTTTGCGTTTTTTCTTTGCTATTTATTGTCCATTTTTTAATGTAAAATTTAGTAAATATTATTTAATCCGACACCCCATATTTAGAAATACTACGAAGATATATTTTGTAGTTTTTATAACTTCATTAAAATATTTTATTTTCCTAAGGTTATGCTTTTGTCTAAATTCTCGTCTGTAGCCTTCCCTTTGCTGGTGCTTTAATGAGTTTTAACTCTAATTTTCAGCAAGCATATGTTAACCAAATCATTATTTTGATACACAAGTTTTTGAAGTGTGATTGAGTTCGTTTTAATGTGTGTGTGACATGGATTATTTTTTGTGCTTTTGAAATATTTTGATTTATTGTATATTTTTTCTACTGTACTTCTGTCTAGGAAAACGGCTTATCCTGTGCTTGGTGTCTTTCAATTTTTTTTTTGGGTTTAATTCTTAAAGTTTTTAATTTCAAATTATAATACCTGATTAATATATTTTTTTTGCCTTTCTTGTGCGCTAGGAAATTACCAGATCAGTTTTCACTGTGAATTTGTTCATTGTAGTAATCTGAATAATGTATCCTGTTTCAATTGACATTTTAGGAATCTGTAGTAAGGGAAGCCAGAAAACTAAGATCAAGTCATGAGAACGTTGAGCTTTTGAAGGAGAAATTATTGGAGGAAAAGAGCCACAGGGAAAGGGCAGAATCAGAGCTATCCAAATTACACGATATCCAGTTAAACATGAAAAAGTTAGAGGATCAAATATCATCATGGAGAGTGATGATTACAGACATACCTGGTGTCTCATGTTTTGAGGACCTGCCTGTTAAATTTGCAGCTTTACAGAAGTACGTCAGTAGCTACAGTTTTGTTTGTGTGGTTATACTAATAGATACAAGCTTTTAGAGTCATTGTCAAGACAAATAATTCTAGAATATTCTTTATATTTTATTTTGGATTGAGACTGCTCTTATTTAATCCTTTTGTCTATAAGCACCTTGAGGCCATGAAATTTTTTAGATGATGTACTATTAGCCTCCTAGTTAAGTTTTTTCTATCTACAATATTTTCTGTGGCACTACTTTCTCTTTTTTTGGGCATTTGATTCCCTACTTTGATTGAAAATGCTGAGGTGCGAAGCCTTGTGTATTCATCTATATGCATGATAATATCAATATCTGTTATGGCATATTTCAGTATGCAAATGACTCACAATGTACTGGATGTGTAAGTCTGTAAGACCTAGGATCTCTTCATATTTAGATTGCTTTGCAGCACTTTTTTTTCCTGGTGTAGCAAAAAGAGATATTGCTAGCTGCTTTACATTTGAGTAGGCACCTATTGTCTTTTGATCTTGATATCTACTATCAATGCAGAGAAGTCATTTATAGCACACAGAAGGAGGGTGAGATCACTGCTCGCTTGAAGCAAATGGAGGTGGCTCTGGATGCTGCTGAAATTGGTAAACAAAATGCTGAAGCCGAGGCTGCATTGGCTAAAGATAAAGCAGAAGTATTAAAATCAGAAATTAAACGAATTGAATTAATGGTCAGTGTTGTTGTTATGGTACTTTCATAATTGCTGAACATTGGACTTATTCTTTTCATGCTTCACTTCCATTGCCATTTTTGCAATTCTTGGATTTATTATCTGCTATTCTTGATACCAGGCTAGTTAGTGTACAACTTGCATTTATAGGAAAGATGAAGCAATACTTAACAATAGTAAGGAGTTTGACGGTAGGCAAATTTATGGTATATCTGGAAATGATTTAAATGTCATACCCAGATCCCAGAAAGGAATTTTGTCACAGTTCCACAGAAAGACTCCATGGCTGCTCAAAATCTTATCAATTCCCTCTCTATTGATCTTTCTCAACTCAGAATATAACAAGATACATATAACTTGCTTTTAATTGCAACTCACACCAACAAATCTATGAATCACAAACGTCCTAAGTGCTACATATTAAACACTGATGTGAGGTTTCCTGCAGCCTTGGTCTTTTAGCTTCTTGCTTCAGTTGCAACTTGCAACATATACTGAATGCTTGTGAAGACATCTTCAGTAGTATTATTAGGGATATTTGATGTAAACACAGCTTTTGGAGATTTGTAAGCAAAACATGCCTATGAAATGAATAATGTAAATATCAGTTTATGATTTGAAGGCTTTTGTCTTGATTGTATAAAGCTGGGATAGTAAGTATCAAATTCTACAATTCTCCAGTTCTGTAATTTTTTATGCTTTTGGACATTGAACTTAAAGGAATGGTTTTATCTATTTATTTTGTAATTTTTAGTATTTAATAGAAACTGGATCAGAATTATAGGAAGAAAACTGCCTAACTAGCAGAACTTAAAGAACTAGCAGAACTTAAAGAGCCTGCACCTCCCCAATGCCCTAAGGCTTCAATTCTCTCACAAATGACAAGATACTCCTCTCTTTCCACCTCTCCTCTTATTTATAGGCAATCTGCCTTAATTCTTTTCTCTCTCAGCCCAACAAACTAACAAACATCAACAATTAACTAACAAGCTAACTCTGTAATTAGTAATTACTAATTACTTACAAATTGACAGCTAGCAGCTATCTAACAGTATTCCAGAGTTTTAAGATATTACTCGAGAGTGCTATTTTTTTATTGCTGCATTTTACCCATTTTGCTGCATTGAAGCAATGTGGTGTATTTTGAAGAAACTGGTTTTTATTGGGGCTACAACCGACTAAAATTCTGTGCGATATATTCATTATAGCTTTAATTAACTGCTGCATAACAGTGTAGTTACTGTGGATAGCTGAGTCTGAAATCTGTAATCATTTGTTTGCCATTTTTTTGGTTATGTTCTTTAAATTACATATTAATTGTCTTACAGCTTGCTGTTGTCACTGAGGAAAGGAATAAATTAAGAAATGTGGCCAATTTGAAGAATGATGAAGCTCTGGATGCATCGAAAAATGCAAATCCTGTTCAGGTTGCAGTTGCACTTCCCTCAATTTTGTTATCATATAACTACTTATGTGATCTCTTAACATTTTTATGCTTGTTTTTTTTTAATTCATGCAGGAGCCTGAATCATCTCTTATGAAGAAAGATGATTGCATTAAAGATTTAGAAAGTACCTTGCATGAGCAAAGAATGGTTAATAATCGTCAATTAGATGAAATGAAGTTACTTAATGAAAAGTTGCATGGTGAAGCAAGAAGAGTGAAGTCACTGGAGAGGGAGAGTGACCGGCTCCGGTCAGAGATTTCATTATTAGAGGCAAAGGTTGGTGGTTTGGTGCTCTCATAAAGCACAGTAGTGCACTATTACATAATAGAAAACTCATGTTTTTAATATTATGTCCTCTTCATTTCTTATGTATGTCATGTGTTACTGTTGCTTACCCAAGGTGTCCAGATTTTGGTTTTCATTTAACAGTTTGACTATCTACATGCTGTTTTTCCTTCTATAGTTGGGTCATGGTGATTTTTCCGCTGCTAATACAAAAGTTCTGCGGATGGTGAATACACTTACTGTCGATAATGAGGCCAAACAAACCATAGAGGCACTGCAAACTGAGCTTCAAAAAACGAAAGAGAAATTAAAAGCTGTTGAAGAATTGAAGAGTCAATCAGGTATGAAACCTTGTTAGTTACAGTGGATGTAAGGGTGTAAATGTTATGTTTCAAAAAGAGTTGGTAATAAAGGCAAGAGGGATTGGCGGAGGAGAATGGCTTGAGGCTTTTGAAAATGGTTCTTCAATTTGTAGTATTAGTATAAATACTGAATGGAGGGGGGCCCTGGCGCAGCGAAAAAGTTGTCTTTGTGACCGATCGGTCATGGATTCAAATCTAGAAATAGTCTCTTTGCATAAGCTAGAATAAGGTTGCACATAATGATCCTCCCCTGTACCTTGGCATAGCGAGGAGCCTTCTGGCATTGGGGTATGTTAGTTACTGAATGGAAGAGAATAGTAGTGTCTAGAATCCTTTGTAAAAAAATTCACAAGGTAGAATTTTTTTTTGTTCCTCCAGTGAAGTAGTGGCAGTGTTATCAATGGTGGATAACGGAACATGGCAGAAGGCCAAAATTCTGCCATATAAACACAGCATTGCAGCCTATGGCTTTGTCTAGTATCTGTGAAAGAAGTTTAGATTGCTTGATTTGAATTAGAGCTTTTAAAAACTTCCAAGGAAATTAATCTTAAGTATACAAGAGGTATGCCAATAGGGCCTCTCTGAAAATTGCTAAAAAAAAAGACAAAAAATTTGAAGAAAAACTAAATATAGAAATGAAATATGCATTCCTTTTTATGATATTAGGCTGACTTCTGTCCTTTCAAGACACATCAATGGTAATGAGAATTTTTCCAAAAGATGAAAGGCATGTGTTCAGGGCCTTAAGGATGGTCAAAAGTTTCCAGTACCATCTTATTAACCATTGGATAATAATGTTATCAGATGTATGGGTTTTCCTGATCACTTCTAACTCTTTAGGCGAAGCTGGAAAGCTGGTAGATAGCTACATATCGGATAAGATGTTGCAATTAAAAGAGCAAATCGCAACACTTGAGAAGCGAGAAGAAAGGTGAGTGTATAATTTGTTATCTTTGGTAAATTATATGTTGTCATGAAGAGATTCCAGAATAACTGAAACACTGAAATATCAACAGATACAAGACTGTGTTTGCAGACAGAATTTCAGTCTTCCGGAGGGCATGCTGTGAGCTTTTTGGTTACAAGGTTGGTAATTGTATATACTGATCTAGATTTACTACAATCTTTTTGTGTAAATTGAAAGTGTTTTGTACCAAATGGTGTTGCTTTTATTTCATTTTTGGATGGACCACACACTTCTGTTTTAAAAATATTGTAGCATCCTGGTAGAGATGTAATTTGGTATGGGAAACCTCAATGCATATTTGATTTCAATCACTATGTTTTCAAGTAATACTGTAGCATGCTTCTGTCGGGGGAAACACAACCTCACGTAAAATCCTTTCTGTAATTTGAAATGCTAACCAATGGTTCAACATACAGGGGTCTGTTTTTTTCTCTGTCAAAGAACATTGTATATCAAGCATTTTCTAATTAAGTTATTTCCAAACTGGAAAAAGCTGACAATTGAATGTTGATTCTATTTATCTTTCTGCTACACTTAAAAAACCCGTCTGTGGCTGTTGATAACTATATTGGCAGATTGTGATGGATGAACACCAGCGTTCTAATGGAATCCCGGTGACACGATTTACCTTGCAATCCATTTATGCACAAAGTGATGACGAAAAGCTTGAATTTGAATATGAATCAGGGAATACTAACATTTTGGTAAGATGTTGAATTTAGTAATGAGAAATGGTGATTTTACTTTATTAAATTGTATACCACTATAATTCAGTTGGGGTAAATGGTGGTTCAGGAAATATGTTTTGAGGTTGTTTCAGCTTTTCACAAATGATGGCATGAATAGATGCTGAAATTTTCCATTTTCATTCTTTTTTTCATGACAACAGGCAAATCATTATACATCTCAGCCTGAGGTTTCTCGTCAGGTAAGAAAGTTATAATATTGTAATATTTTTCAATAAATACTTATGATCTGATCTCTTATTTCTCTGACCAAGAGCATAGATATGATTGTGAGGGTTTTGTTTAAGCCTTGGGAGTGTCTTCTTGCTTCTAGATTGTAACAGTGAAACCTTCCTTATAGACATGTTTTTGGCAGCAAATATTTTCAGCTAAAAATGTTTTTTCTTTCTTCTGAAAATATTGCATCTTCTGTTACAAATTATAGGAAAGGAAAACACATTTTAAATAATTTGGCTGTTTATACAAAAAAAAAAAAGTTTTGCTGAAAGCCATTCATTTAATATTTTGAATTAATAACGGAAAATATCTTTTTCATATTTAATGATTCAAAAATAAAATACTATAGGGACGATCTAGAAGTTGATTTTCTGTAAAAACAATCAGATTCTTTACTTTTACCTTTGTGAAGAAAAATAACATCTTGTATGAAAAATTTACAGCTCTTCTGAATTCTGACATTTCTTCTATTGTTCATAAAGATTTGATTAGATCCATTCAGCCAAGAGAGTGTGACTGTATGAGAGTTTGAGTATAGCTGTAGATGGATTTAAAAACAGAAGAGTTCTGAGTAATGAGTGAATGACAATTATCATCCATCATGCATGTAGTTTTTACATATTAATGTTTCTTCTGCTCTGTTTTATGTAACTGATACATTCCCAGGTTGAGATATTCATTCGGAAGATGAATTCAATTCCTGCTTTCACTGCCAACATGACAGTGGAGTCTTTCAATAGAAGAACCTTGTCTTAAATTCAACAATCAACTTGTGTCTAAGTACTGGTATTTTTTGCTGGCAACTATCAGCTATGATGTATATATCTTGCATCTTCAATTTCAGGAATTTGGTCAGCTGGTAAGGCTGTTACGACTGGACACATTTTGTATCCATACATTGGTAATGGATGGCTTGGATTTGAAAAATGTCACATTATTTTTTTTCAAATAATTGAATAGTGAGGTGGAATTTTGGGCGTGCAGACTTGTTCTGAGGCTTATATTTTTGTTAAGATTACATTTTTCTTGTCATTTGGTTTTTCAATTTAGGTACCTATTATGTTTTATTTCATGACAATTTCCGTAGTTGCCATGATGCAGGGAATATGAGCCTGTACTTTTTCTAATTCTTCCACAGGGAAGAACCCTATTTTGTTCATTGTTATTCTTTTTTCATCTCATTTTTTTTTCTTTTTACAAATTTTAGGAAGTGCGGTATTAGATTGTACATGTGATAGAGTAGATATATTAAATTGAAAACGACCATATTAGTGAGATCTAAATAGGATGTCTTTTGTTGAGACAATTGGTTTTCAGTGTGATGGTTTAAAACTGTTGACCATTTTCTTTTAGTCTAATTCCCTAGTAGTGGCGAGAGTAGCAGCAACCAATGGTGTCTTATGCTCGCAAGGTAGCCATTGCTTATGGAATGTCTTAATCATCAATCACTTATTTAGTCTGCTTGAAATGATTGCATGAAGCATGGAGGGACCTAGTTAGGTAATCTCACCCCAGCACTTCGCGCTATGGTAGGGATCTTATTGAGCATGAATGGATATTCTAATGTGTCATGTGAACAATGTATATATCTATTTTTCGTCATTAATTAAGTGAGATATAATCTAAATTTATAAAAAAATAAATTAAAAGTAAATGCAAAACATTCACGTGAGAAAATAGATGAAAAGGTCAAGTCTTGTATAAAGCATATGCCTATTGACAATTCTAATTATGTGCTCAAAGTAGCGTACGACTCACAATATGTTGAAAGTTTATTTCGTTTATTTATTTAAACAACCCGGGCCGAAGTTTTACAAGTATTTTAGACTGTTATAAAAAAATTGAAATCGTCGATAGATTGCTAGTTGTTACTTTGCACTTCACATGTCTAATTATGATTTAATTATAATCAAATCAGTAATACTTAAATAATTTTTTAATATTATGTAATAAAAATTGAATTAAGTAAATTTTTATTAGCATTAAATAATTGTATTTTATGTAGGATAAAAAACTTAATAATAAGAAGCTTAGTAATTCAAATATATAAGTTTTTGTAGCTTGATATTTAGTACATGTTTGGTAAAGATTATTTTAGGGGAAAATATAACTAAAAAATTTTAAAACTCTTTCACGAAACTAGTTAAATAAGCAATTATTGTTAAGCTGAACTATAGTTAAAAAAGAAAACCCGATTCTTCGATCAACTGATTCTTTGAATTGAATTTATAAGTTTTCTACTCTAAACCTGTCGGTCAAATCTGTTTATTTTTAAAAAACAAATGTTCTAAACAGTATTTTACCTTTTGAATAATTTTATGGAACTTGATAGTAGTTGAGCATTTGTTCCTTAATGTTCATTCATTACTGATCATGTAAATTGTGACGGGGGGGGGGGGGGGGGGCTGGCTTTGTGGTGTGTTGGCCGGGTTTGTGGGAGTGGTACTGGTGTGGTGGTGCACACTTGCGTAATTGCAATGTTTTTTCGTGCGCACTCTATGGGTGGAATGAATCTTTTTAAGTAAATTTGGTTACAGGGTCAAATCTTGAAATTAAGCGTAGCTGGTTATTGCTATTTGAATTTGATGCCCATTTTGATAAAGTTATTTTCCATTAACTTCATACGTCGCTAGCCAGAATTCTGATTGTGAAGTCACTGGATTAATCATGTAACAAGCAAGCTGGCTCAGGGTAAAAGATCACTTTGACTCTGTCATATTAATTATATGTTGTGAGTGAGACGATCGATCTCTTTCTTTCTTCTTTCTTTTTTTTAATATGGATAGTTACTTTAATGATTATTATTCCACACAATTGTTTCATAATTAATTAGATGTTGATAATGGTTGTTTGTAGTTGTAGAAAATAGAAATGAACGATAGCCGTGGAGCGTGCAAATTCTCAAACTTCTACTTGAATTGATAATAATATATAGTGCTTGACAATGACATTGACCGGGCAAAGATTCTAAACCTATCCACATCAACCAATATTCCTTAAACTACTCTCTCTCTCTCTCTCTTTCAGCGCGCGTGCTTCTCAGATTACAATCCACATCAGATACTAGAGAGATGCATTCCTTTTCATTGGTTCTCTTTTACCATAAACCTCCCCTAAAATTCTAAGATGCACTAAAATTATAATTAAGAAAAATAAGTTATACACTAAAGGTAGGACTATTATGATCGTAACTAAATACTTAGAATTTGAATTTAAGATTTCTGATTAAGCTGAAATCGATATCAGTTAAATTACATGTTTAATGATATATCAATAGTAATTTTATTAATCGATTACATAAAATTATTTTACTAATAAAAAAATTTAATTTTATAGTAAAATTTGTATTAATCATTTTTGTTAACAAAAACTAACAAATTAATATTAATTAATTAAAAAATATCACTTGAATTTTTTATTTGTTGCTATGTTGATTCTGCCTCTTAATTTGCTATCCACTCTCTTTCATCATTTGCTGATTAAGTTGAGACAACCCGACAACCCCTGTCCTTAAGAACACCCCACGAAACAGTACCACCTTATAGTCTAGCATTTTATCCCTTCTTTTGAAAATAAAGAAGAATTGCGTAATTTTCTTTAGCTTCAATTACGTATATGAATATATCTCATTTTCTAATATGTAGCCGTTGGTTTGTATAAATGACTTTGTCATATTGATGCATATCTCTCTCTCACTAAAGAAATTTCATATTATCCAAATTTGTGTCTACAAATGACCAATTATGACAGTGCGGTGCATGGAGGTGGAAGTAGTAAAAGACAAAATTCTAGTGAAGTACGTGAGAAACAAGGGGTTAATGGCACTTAATTAAAAATATACATCAAGTACTGTAAATCATTATCATGTGCTAAAATTAAGTAAATTAAACCAATGTTGATTAGCAAGGAATCTGCTTCTTTACCAGTAACGTGTAGCCAATTAAGTGGTAACACAGCGCCTTAAATTTTATTTGTCAGATAGTAAGCTATTTTTATTTTTTGTGTTTGGATTTAAGTTGAAAATACAATATGCATGATTCTATACAAATTTAATAAATAAAAGTAAGTTGAAAGTAAAAATAAAAAAGATGATGATTTTACAAAAATACATTTACAATCTTTTACCAAAAACACAATTTATCAAATTAAATAACGCATTCAAATTTGTCATTTCATGATTGACAGGTTGAATTCAGAAGTCACAAGCCAAAATAATGCAAGTCCACCAAATTTGACCGCTCACACATCGAAAACCAATATGCTTTGAAAGTAAAATATACGGGCCCGATCCGTAAACTACTCCTATTACTACATTACATGCATTTCGATCCGGTGTAAAGTAATTAAAATTTAAACTTTAGTTCTATCGATTTAAAAATATTTATATTAATTTTTTAAAATAAAAAAATTACACATGTTAATTAAAAGGTTCCATATCTCATTATTTTCTTTAAAGTTAAAAAAAGTCTCTTATTTTTTTATTTTTTTCTCTAAGCCTCATTTTGTATTGGTGGGCCCTGCATACATGAAGTCAAAGCGTATAAATTTAGCCTGCATTGCATGGCCAAATCTTGTTTGATTTTATTTGTCGAAGGAAGATATGGAAGGAACTCGTGAGTCCTGGACAAGAAAAGAAAGAGCCAGCCACTAAGACACATCAATGTAGACGCCCATACACATTACATACCCTTTTTGACAAATAGTAACAGTTGTGTTGAGCTTTGACAAATTAAACGAACGTACCTACTCGATCGGTACAATGGATTGTATCCAAATTTCATTCAAGTTAAGTTGACTTACTTAACATGTACTGTATGTGTACAGGCACGCACCAAGAAACACATCAAATCAAATCATCAGTTTTAGTTTTAAGGCATTCAAATATGCAGTCAACGACCTCAAAAGTAAGCCTTCCTTCGAATATCTTATTGAAACCTTAGATTGTGTTTTCGTGCACTCTCACTCGATCAGGCTTGCCCTCCCTCCCCCTCTATCTCTATAGATACGTATTCATTTATAAATAACTCCATATTTAATTTCAAAGCTGAGTGATAGTTGGTGGCTAGAGCACAAGTCTAACTCAATCTTTTGAGCAACTGTGATGGAAGATACATCATATATCCTTATATTATTTCCTGAAATGTCAAGTTTCCAATTCCTTCATATATTTTGACCCTTTGCTACTGTATACGCATCATATCAGCACATGTCCGGCCACTACGGATATATCTATATATGTGTCGTCACAAAATGTATACGACTAGCAGCTAGGGGTATTAATTTCTTCACCACCTATAAAAGCAATTATAAGGTTCTCTGAACGTAGAAAGTTGAATGTATACGTGTATGTTTAGAAACTCAAAAAAATGTTTTAACTTATAAACCAACAAATTTTTAAAAGCATATTCTTAATTGTTATTCAAACATAGAGATATATAACTTAGGTTGCTCATGAATTTTCCAAAAGCTAAGGTCATTGATCTTCAACACACGTAAGTTCTTATGTGTAAGAACTATTCTTAACAAGAGTGGATTGACATGGATGACAGGCATAATTAAGAACGGTTCGTACATAAGATCCCAACCCAAGAACGTGTACCATTGTTACTTCCATCAATTGAGACTAGGCAGGGATCGGAAGACGATAGCCGATTACCTTAATTGCTGTGTTAAAAAAAATAAAATAAAAAGACACCCTTCCGGAAGTCAAAATTGTACAGGAACTGTCTTCTTCAATAATTCATTAATGACAAATTCACACTAATAAATAATGCTATTTAATCAAAGGAATGAAAGGGAGAAATTAAAAAGCTGCCAAATAGCCTTTATTGACTTTCGAATAATAGTCTATAATTTAATTGAAAAAGTTTCATATGAATAAGAGATAAGGACATCAGCATTAATAAAAAAAACGGAACCGACTTAAACCTTTTACACCTAATATTTCTTTATAAATTGAGAAGGGGGTTGGACTTTTTCTTTCTTGAAGGAAAAAAAACACTCTACCTAATAATATTTTATCCATCTTTTCTTTACTGTAATTTGTTTTTTAAGGTAAATAAAATATCAATTTTTCTGAGTTTAGAAACTTTCTCTATCTTAATCTGAGGTGTCATTCAGTCTCTTAATGGTTTTTTAAAAAGGAAAAAAGGAAATGGATGAATGGTGATGAAAGCCTAATTTGTGACCATTGATTTTGGATACACAAGCTAAATGAATAAAATAGAATTGAATTGGGATGCATGTGGTGTGTCTCCACTTGTCTCCCGCTTTGATGTCAAAACATCTTTTGGATGGATGGATGTTGTTGAAAATCTAAGCACAACAAAGATCATGTATGAATTGAACCCTTCTTTACAGTTTACACTATCACATCCATTGACTCCGATGCCGCCAACCCATTCAACTACCGCCACCTGTATCTCAGTCTCCAGACTTGCAATTTGGATGAGATATTACTAAAATCATTTATTGTGTAATTTTTATTCACCATCACAATATTGCTGTAGATCCATTTTCTATTTTCTATTAGTTTTGGCCATCTCAACATCTTACTTAAAAAAATTAACTCCTTTACTATTTGAATCAACCATTTATTATTGTATAAATTTCTTTAAAATATGCATTAGATATAGAAAGATTTTTCCTAACTTATTTATTATATGTACTCTCTTCTACGTATATTTTTTCGTTAAGTCTACCGTGAAAGAAATATTTTGTTTCCAACTCGAATAATAATAAATATTCATTTGTTATTATATCAATATTAGTAGTAAAAACAATAATTTTACATACTTATTTGTTGAATTTATTTTTAATAAATTTTTATTGGAGACACCATAAGGGATGTTCTCTTTATTATAGTCCATAATTAAAAATAACAAAGAAATATATAAAAAGTTATTTTGGGTTGCATTGTATGGTTTAAAATGGGATAAAATTAACTTTAATAGAGTTAATATTAAATTATATATTGAGCATAACATGCCTAAATTGAGACGAATAATTTTCATTTAAATGTTTAACAATTATTTTTTAACATGAAAACTAATGAAGACTTTATGTGCAAGATCAAGCCCATATTTCATCAAAAAAAAAATTGTAAGGGTATCTTGTAATCTTTGTGTGTGTGTGTATATATATGTGTGTACGTTACAGCTTTTAAGCATTTTTTTAAAAAAAATCTCACAATATATGAGAAATGATAAAAGTTAAAGAATGCTTGTGATCCTTTAGAAGAATTTCCTTTAAAAAAAATGGTTCTAGTTAAAAGGTCACCTACATTATGTATAAATTATAGTCTATAACATTGTTCGTGTTGAGAACATATTAGACGCATGCAACTGTGTGCTTTTAGTTCTAAACATGTTATTAATTACACACTTATATACATATATTGACAATTTGGAAATTTTGCATATGCTTGTAGGCGCGGTTAAAAAATAGTCTACGTCTTGTGACAGGAAGAAGAATACATTCTAAATTTCTAATCCTTGAATTCGATATTATATCACGTGATACACAGGGAGATAAGAAGGATATAAATTCTAACAGTTGAATCACGCATGTGTAATTGGAAATTTTTTATACAAAACGAAGAAATTAGAATCCTTCTTCATACGTCAAAGGTCCCCTTTTATAGTGTATCAAAATTTTGTGTGGGTATCGTCATTAAATCAATAAAACTTGCTTGAGCTGTCCACAAATGATGTTTGTTGAAGCAAACACGAGCACAATAACTCGTACTCACAGCTTCAAGATTGAGCTTAAGTCGTTTCCAAATGAAAAAAACTTAAAAAAAGGTACACTTAAGTCCCCAAATGGGGATAAGTTAAGCTTAGTCAGTATCCTTTTTTGTTTTCTCCCAAGTGCTGGCTTAAGCTGTCTCCAAATAAAGTAGGCTTAAGTCAAATCGGTAAATAAAAAATGTCATTTATTTTTCTTCTACGTTGATGGTAGTGTTCTTCAACCTTTTTCCAAATACATTCTTCAACAAATATCCTACAAAACACAAGCAAAACAACTCAAGGCAAGTCTAAAAAATAAAAATAAAAAAGATAAATTCTAGATAAGATAAACCTTTACGGTGTGCAACTTGTGTGTTGGAGTTATCACAGTTTGAAGAGTGTAAATTTTATACACATTCGATCGTGTCAAATTGATTTTTAATTTAATTCAGATTAATCAGAGGTTAATGTGATAACACTATACATTTTCAAAAACCAAAACCATATTTATATATTTCTTTATATAATGATGACAAAACTATCTAAATTCCTCATTGCTAGTTCAATGCTATTTTTTTTTATTTCTAAGAAAACGCAATAGATTTTTGTTTTGTTAATGCCATGTGTGCACGAAAAAGTTTGTCCCATATTTTTCATGAAACAAAAAGGACACAGAGACCTTGTATTTATGAAAAGGAAATAGATTGACCAATGAATTCGAAAATGTGAGCATCATTTTGTTCTTAAATGATTTAGCAGCGACATCCTTGTAAATTAGTCTTTTTGTCCTGCTATAAGACACCGAACCGCATTGCTAACTGCATGTGAAAGTTGAAAGTTAATTACCGTTGTTAAAAACTTCACCCTCAACTCATTCTTGTAAATAATAAAATAAAATAAAACATTAAAAAATGGGCTCTTTTAATTTTAAAATATACTTCTAAGAGTTTATTTTTTGAGTATAAAAATCCTTACACAATCCACTAATAAAAAAATTTCATATTTATATTTTTTAAAAATAGTTATTAAAGTTAAGAACTTATTGATTAAAAGATTCTTAAAGGCACATAATAATTTTTTTAAAAAAATTTACATTTAAAACATTCGCATAATTTGTTTATTTTCATGTTAATTAAAACGACATAGTTAATATTTTTTATTTATTTTCACTGTTACGTAAAAAATGATCTTCTCGCCAAATAGACCCTTACAATATTGTGATAATTATATACAAAGAATAAAACTACCAAAGTGGAATCCACCCAAAACACCTTATCCCCCTCCTTTCTCTTCTCAGCATATTTTACTTAAGTGGTCGGCATATTCTTTAGAAGATAAATTAATCGTAATAGGTAGTCGGAATATATTTTATTTTGCTTTCTAAAGTGGCTTTGCGCATAACTTCGTAGACATAAACTTGGAAAAATTGAATTCCGAAATGAGTGCTCTTAAGAAAAAGCATATCGTCTTTTTAAAGTCATGGATATAGCTAAGATGATTTAGGGTTTTTCAATCTAAATCCATCCAAAATAAAAATAAAAAACCATTAAAAAATAAAAAATTAGATTAAATTGATTTTTGTTGGATTTGTTTGGATATTGTTTGTCTCAAACGGACTAGTTTCTTTCGATCTGCGATTTGTGTTATTGAAACTAAACTAAACCGCAACAGTCATATTACTTTAATGTTATGTGTTTTATGTGTATATTAGTTGAATTTCACAGTGTTTTGTAGTGTTATACATATGTGTGTGACTTATTCAATGTATATCATTTTCTTTTTTAGACGATTTTTTAAGATATGTTTGATTTAAAATGTGTGAAAATTTGACAGATTTTTATTATAGAAGGTTTAACAAATTAATAAGTTTAATAGATTGTTATTAGCAATTTTTAATATAATTTAATTTAAAAGATGAAAAAAAGTATATAAATTTTAATAAAATAATATTTTAATAAAAACTACAAAAAATCAAATCAAATTATAAAATATTGATTTGATTTGGTTCAGATTTCAAATCACATATGTTTTATAAGTTTGATTTAAGTGATTTTTTGATAAATAACCAAATCAAATCAAGTTACGAAACACCCCTAAATTGATTTAATAGGTGTGCAAGTATTATAAACTCGTGAGAATGATCAATTACACAAATTAATTATATTTCTTTAAAATTGTTAGATTTTATCTAGTATTTCATGGAGACAAAGGATATGTGAATACAATATAGATTTTTTTCCACTTTATGATATTCAAATTAATATCCAATGAAATTAAAAGGTTGACCTATATCGAGAATCTTCATATCCATGCTTATTTTCAATAGAATATCCATGTGGTATTTTTTTATTTATTTTACATGTGTGATACACTTTTGCATTGCAATGCCTATTGTGGGATCTTTTTTTGTTTTTGTTTAGTTGCAGTCTTTGCAAATTTCTTTTGACATCTATCTCTTTCCTTTTTTATATAAATTTCATTGCTTTCTTGAATTGCTCACAGTTCCTTACTAAAAAGGGAGTATTATTTTAAAATAACCTTCTTCTTTTCCTTACATGATCGCACACTTCCCCACCCTACCCACAATGCACTCCTTCCAAGATAACAAAACACTCACCCTCTCTTTCATTATAGTCCTTGTTTTGTTTCACTCCAATTTTTAGTTTCATGGTAACAAAACATTCCTTTCTACCTCACTTTCTTGGTTTTACTTATATGATAACTTTATTATCTTGTTGATACAAACTAGAAAAAGTGATTACAATCTTTGAATCTTTATGCATGGTTTACACATGTTGTGTAATTTGATTAGAATTTCAAGTGGTGGAGTATAAACACAATAAAATGTTTTGTGTGTCTTTCACTTTACTGAAATGATCATCTTTTTAAATTTTGGAACAAATGCAACATGTTTTTTTTCATTAAATTTCGAAAAATACTTTTTGAAAAAAATTTGACTTCTCGAAAGTACTTTTTGAAATACAAAATTAAAATTGTATTCCAAAAAATATTTTCCAAAACCTATGATTTTGTATTCCAAAAAATATTTTCTAGAATACAAAAAATTGAACATCAATTTTGGAATGCACTTTCCTAAATGATAAGGGAATATTGGGTATAGTGAGTATTTAGACTAGTAAGGGAAGTGTACTTAGAAAATAAGGAAAATTGATATAACATGTTTTTTTAACCTATTGGATCATAGATTAATTTCGTATGTAATGTGTGACTGTAACTAATCCTTATGCACATGACAAAAATGGTTTGTTCTAACATATGTGAACACAACAGAGTCTAGTACCATTGCATCAACCTTTAATTTCATTTTTTTATCTTTAGTTTGAAATAGCATATTAAGGACTCAAAATCTAAAATAATGTTAATTAAATTTAGGCTAAATTGAAGCTTTGGTCCCCTAGTTTTCTAAATTCATGATTTTGGTTCTTCTAGTTCTTATCCATAACATTTGGTCTCCCTAATTTTACAAATTGATGATTTGGTTCATCTGTTAGATTATTAACTAATACTTTTGATTACTAGAATTATTAAGTAAATTAAATCTAAGTTTTTTTAATAATTAAAGATTTTTAATTAATCTAATATATATATATATATATATATATATATATATATATATATATATATATATTGTAAAAGAAAGTTTGATTCTATGGAGTGATATTAGATGACAATCTCAAATGTATTTCCTAAAAAACATTAAATGATATTATTTAATTTAATTATTAATTCAAATCAATATCATTCTATTATGTAAATAGATTATATATATTTTTTTATTATTCATTCCATTAGAGTTATATTCAATTATTATTCCATTAAATTTAAACAATTTTAATTTTAGAATTTTTATTCCTAATAACATACCATTATTGTATTTTCATAATTTTTATTCTAAATCAATTATTTCATTCCTCTTTTAGTATCTTTTAATAACGATTTTACTATTATTAATAATGTATTACAAAAAATTATAGATCAGTTTATTTAATTTTTTTTAGTATTTTGTAGTTAACAATATTTTTTTTGGCAATTATATTAGTTTTGCAGAGTGAGGACAAACTTATGTTTTACATTATATAATTCAAAATTATAAAAATGAAAAATAAAAAGAAATATTATATTTGTGAATCATATTTAAATATTAATTGATAAAAATATGTTCAAATATTAAAAACATTTAAAATTTTATAATAACATTCATCCATTTGAAAAAAGTTTTTACTCCAAATCTAAATTTTCCTTCTTTATTCAATGAAATAAGATTTTTTATATTTTAGATTAACTTTCCAATTTATTCAATTAACATTATAGAAATTTATTAATATAAAAATAAAAAATAAAATTCATGGGATACTTTTTTATGAAGTTTAAAATTTCATAAAAACATAGACTTGATGCATGTATATGAAAATATAGTATACATCATATAAAATTTTGATGTGATTTTAATAACATTAACATTTTATTATATATATATTAACATATATTTTTACTAATATATTATTTATTAATTAAAATATAATAAATAAATACATTAAAAATTTATAAATTATAAAATTAATATTCATACATGACACAAGACACTAAGTTAATTTATAATTAAAATTTGATTCATTAACATTTCTCATTCCTTCATGTCTTTCTCTTCTTACATTTCATAAATTGTAACATGCCTATATATATATATATATATTTCTTTTTTTACACTCCCCAAATGTTAGGTAGCAACATAAAAAAAAATTAGATAACATGTTAAATGCTTATCAAATATTTTTCTTTAGACAAAATAAAGAATAATATTGTGGGCTAGGGGAGGGGAGCCCCCAGACAGAGGAGGTGGTTGGTTTTCATAGGATAGGTCCCACAAAAATATTTGTGCGTGGTGTGAAGAAAGAAAGAGAAAAGTAGTAACACCCGGGCGGAGATCGTGTATAACTGTTACGTTGTTGTATAATGTATAAATAAATATAAGTGTTGGTTTTTGGGTCGGTGAGAATGAAACAACACACAACAATAGAGCGCGTGGTATTGGTCTCAGGCACACTATAAAATAGCAGCTCAGGAGTGAGTGAGACCTGAATTTCACTGATGGAGACAGACAAAGGTGAAGCTCAGGCTCAGGATTGGAGAGGCAGACCCTCCAACCCTGCCAAACACGGTGGAATGATTCCCGCTGCTTTTGTTCTTGGTCCGTCTCTCTCTCTCTCTTTCTCTTTCCCTAATTTAATTAATTCATTCATTAATTAACTCCCTCTGCAATTCAATCTTAGGGTTGCAAGCTTTTGAGATAATGGCAATAGCCGCAGTGGGGAACAATCTGATAACCTACGTGACGAGTGAGATGCACTTCCCTTTGTCCAAGGCTGCCAACCTAGTCACTAACTTTGTTGGGACCATCTTTCTCCTCGCCCTCCTCGGCGGCTATCTTTCCGACTCTTACCTCGGCAGCTTCTGGACCATGCTCATCTTTGGTTTCGTTGAACTTTCCGTACTCTCTCTTTTTCTACTCATTCTATTACTTTTTATTCACTATTTAGACAGCCTTCACACATATATATACAAATAATATTATGTTTACAGGGTTTCATATTGCTTTCTGTCCAAGCTCATGTTCCTCAGTTGAAGCCACCCCCATGCAATATCAACGATTTAGGAGAACAGTGCTCAGAAGCAAAGGGCATGAAGGCCATGATATTCTTCGTAGCCCTGTACTTGGTGGCATTAGGTAGTGGTTGTGTCAAGCCAAACATGGTTGCTTACGGAGGCGACCAATTCGACCAAGACAACCCCAAGCAATTAAAGAAGCTCTCTACCTACTTCAACGCTGCATATTTTGCATTCTCTTTGGGAGAACTTGTGAGCCTGACCATTCTTGTTTGGGTACAAACTCATTCCGGAATGGATGTGGGCTTCGGGGTATCCGCGGCTGTAATGGCAATGGGATTGATAAGCTTGATATGTGGCACTCTATATTACAGGAACAAGCCCCCACAAGGCAGTATTTTAACTCCCATTGCTCAAGTTCTTGTGGCTGCAATTTTCAAAAGAAACCTGCTTCTTCCATCTAACCCTCAAATGCTTCATGGAACCCAAAACAATCTTATTCATACTGATAAATTCAGGTTGGGTTGTCTCTAATTTCTTTCTTTCCAACACATACAAACCACTTAACTAAACTTGATCTGCATGCAGGTTCTTGGACAAGGCTTGTATCAGAGTGGAACAAGAGGGAAATCAGGAAAGCGCGTGGAGATTATGCAGTGTTGCGCAAGTTGAGCAAGTGAAGATATTGCTATCGGTCATTCCGATATTCTCGTGCACCATCGTTTTCAACACCATCTTAGCACAACTGCAGACATTCTCAGTCCAACAAGGGAGAGCAATGGATACCCATCTCACCAAATCCTTTAATATCCCTCCTGCGTCGCTTCAGTCGATTCCTTACATTTTGCTCATCGTTTTAGTCCCTCTCTATGACACCTTCTTTGTCCCCTTTGCCAGAAAGTTCACCGGCCATGAGTCTGGAATCCCACCTTTGCGCCGAATAGGCTTTGGTCTTTTTCTAGCTACCTTTTCCATGGTTGCAGCTGCTCTGTTGGAGAAAAAGAGAAGGGACGAAGCTGTGAATCATGACAAAGTTTTGTCCATCTTTTGGATAACCCCACAATACTTGATCTTTGGCTTGTCAGAGATGTTTACAGCCATTGGCCTTCTTGAGTTCTTCTACAAACAGTCCTTGAAAGGGATGCAAGCATTCTTGACAGCCATCACATATTGCTCCTACTCCTTTGGCTTTTACTTGAGCACACTTTTGGTTTCTTTGGTCAATAAGATCACTTCAACTTCTTCTTCAGCTGCTGGCTGGCTTCACAACAACAACCTTAACCAGGATAGGCTTGATCTTTTCTATTGGTTACTGGCTGTCTTAAGCTTCCTCAACTTCCTCAACTATCTCTTTTGGTCCAGACGCTATTCTCATGCTCCTTCCGCCCTACCCCCACCTAATACTAAGGAACATCATCACAATATTCCATAGACATCTATACTCTTTTCAGATTATTAATTTACAGTTACTGTAAAGAATTATATCAAGATGTCGTATCGCCCGGGATCTATCGAGTAGCTAGCATTATATATTGCAGTTATAAGCTTAATCTTAATTAATTCGCCCGGTACCATATGCATGGAAGCGTAAATTTTATTTGTTTAATTATAAAGTATAAGAAGAAAAATTAATTATGATGTTGATGAATAATTGAAGCGGCAAAGAATTTATATATATATATATATATATATATATATATATATATATATATATATATATATATATATATATATATATATATATATATATAATAGATATATATATATATATATATAATAGATAGATGATTTATAACTAATTAAGCAATTTTTTATAACTATACGAGATACTAGTTATACTTTTTTTTTTTTTACCAATATATTATAAGTTATACTTCACACTCACAAAATAGAGAGAGAGATAGAAAGAGAGTCTACCGTGATTTTACCGAGAGTCCAAGAGGAGTCACATGAGTAATGATCGGCATATGAAACACAAGGTAAGTTCCATGTTTGAAGACATTTTACAGATGGACGAAGGGATAAAAGAGCCTTAATTTCTTCCCACAATTTCTTTTTCGAAACCTGCATATCCTTTTTTTGTTAACTTTACTAAAAAAAATTATAAAAGAATTCGCGTACGACTTTACAGACATAATTAAAAGCATACACCATAAATAAATTCGCTTATTTTCTTGTCCCATTTTATGAAAATAATGATATTAGGAGACTCCTAAATTATAAACACACTATCAACATTTTTGAATTTTTTTTTATCTTTCTCTTCTTATCACATTTCATCATCAATAGTCAAATTAATTATTTATGTCTGTTCTCTTCTTATTTCTCTCAAGATATAGACACCAAAAGAGTGTCCAAGAATCATTTTTCATCTTACAATCATGTACGGGTTTTGCATTGCAGACATGTCTCAAACATGTTTTACTGTTGGGGCCAGACCCCCGCAGAAGCATTTCAATTGGCATCCTCCTAGGACAATATTTACATCAAATTGTTGTCCTAAAGATTAACAGATTCCCCACTTACCCCCAACAAAAAAGGCTGGTCATGGTACTGAGCCCACTTTAGTCTTAAATTTATGATTGTTTTTGCCCACTACATGATCTTATTTCTGCTAAAGTATTCCCTTTCATCTCCTTCTAGCCTCCTCTTGCTTTTTGCCATCAAAGAAAGGTTTTAGTATTCTATGAATATTTTAAATTTAAGCAAATTTTAAAATAATAAAAGGAAAGCATATTATCACTACTAAATAATCGTATGAAAGGAAAAAGAGGACAATTGGCAATAAGAATTATATATAATTTATTAAAGAAGAATAAATTAAAGATATATGATTTTTCAGATCTATTATTTGTGTTGTAAGTTAAATTTTATTGAGGTGAACATATATTTTAGAGTAAAACTCCAATTCTGATTTAAAACAACACCCAATATATCTGTGGAACTATATTTAAGTTTTGTAAAATCAATAATATTATAATTAGTATAATTAAAATATTAATTAAATAGTATGAATAATAAAAAATAATACTCAAATGAGAACATCAATGTAAAATTATAATATTATCATAATATTAATAAATAATGATTAGAAATACATAACAAAATAAGACAACAAATAATACAAAAATGTTATAAAAAGGACAGTATTATTTTAACTTATTAAAAATGAAGCTTAAAATAAAAATAATTTACTGAAATAATATAACCTCAAGAAAGGGGCTTGGGTAAGTTTTTGGTCTGTTTGGTTTTTGGTTTTCATTGGATTATATCAGTTTATGAACACCCCTGAGGGAAAAGTTTAGGGCAAATTAGGAATTTAAAAAAAAATGTGAAAAGAAGTGGGTGAGAGGGTGGGAATATCAAAGTGTGAGAGTGAAATGGGGTTTAGAAGGTGGAGGGCAAAGCCCAGGCCCAAGTGTGATATAATGTTTATGCGAGAGCGGGGAGGGGTAGCGTAGCGTGTTGAAGAATCAGAATTGGAATCGGAAGAAGAAAGGAGAATTAGGGTTTGTGGAGATGCAAGGGCAAGGCGTTGATGAAGTGAACATTGAAGAGTTGGCCTCGAATCTTTCCCTCTACAAAGATCAACTGAACCAGGTAAGTAAGCTCGCTCGCTCACAACCATTTCTATTGACTCATTCCCATCATTATCAACCAAACCATTCTTCTTTTCTTTGTTTAATCAATCAATCAGGTTAGGCAACTCTTGAACGATGACCCTTCAAATTCTGAATATGCTGACATGGAGAGGGAACTTTCCGAGGTAAGCTTAATTCATTATCGACTTGTTTCCGCCTTGTTCTCTATCATTCATTCATTATCGAGTAAGCAGATAGATCCCATTCCCATAAAGCCAGGCATCATAGGATGTCATTCTATATTATTTCTATTCAAACTCATTTCTTCAAAAAGGTGAGGGTACTAGTATTACTTCGACTATTTGTAATATCATTCAGGAGGATCGTTAAAAAAAGTTAGTGTTAGGTCCAAATGCACATCACCTCTATCTTGGTTCTTGTGCAGGTCTGCTCTGTCTCCTGATGTCCAGCATGCTTTCTCCTCATATGAGATGTTCACACTGAGATTCTAAGTTAGATTTTTGTCATTATTTTGCTTTATCGCGTCACACAATAATACTTGCTTTACTGAACTCCAAATATGTGCCCTAAAATTGTGTTACACAGGTCATTGCTTTGACTGAGGAACTCCTTGCAACTGCAAAGCAGAATGAAATCCCTGCTCCTCCTAACGCTGCTGCTGCCTCTCCAACCTTGTCCATACATAATGACAATCAAGTGGTACGTTCTCAATAATTTGTTGAGCGACCATAGAACTGCTTGATGTAATTTCTTTCCTTTGATAATTGATTAACTTACAAACTGGCAGAGGTTGTGCAAGAAACAATTCAAGTCATCTCTGCAATACTTTTTTAGTGAATTCTTATGATATTTCACTTTTAACAGCTGGATAGCAGCTCTGATCATCAAGAGAAACTTCCTGTTGGCACCAAAGTTCAGGCAGTTTGGAGTGAAGATGGGGAGTGGTATTGTTGTCTGTCAGTGTATTTTATTTTCCATTTCATTTACCTATGTTCACTGTGTGTGTTCACTTTGTTGTATTATGAATGTCCAGGTATGATGCAACAGTTGAGGCTTATACACCAAATGGTTATTATGTAAGCTATGACAATTGGGGTAATAAAGAAGAGGTAAGGCTTCTAAAACTACCTGATGCACACTTGATCTCCGTTGCTTGTCATAGGGTGTCTTATGTAGTCTATGCATAAATTTTCCTCTAAATTCTTTATTGCTACATTTTTTATGTTGAATATGTATTTTCCTGCTGCTAGGAAAATAGTTGGTGGGAGGGATTGAGTTCTAATGAAAGTCCTATGTCTTGTTTGGTGGACATGGATCCATATTGAACTGCATGCATGCATGATTTAGCTGGTTTGCAAAGATACAAACTCTTGACAAAATTTTGTATACATAGTAAATTACAAAATCATATTTTTTTTTTATAAAAAATCAAATCTATAAGCCATCATTCAAGTTTTCTCAAGATCTTTGTTTAATTGAGAAAGGAAACAGAGGAAGCAATATTATATCCTGGGGAAGGTTACTTGCAAGTAGAGAATTTTCAATTGTGTGCTCTTTGTGCTATGTGTGAATTGAATTATTCCATAGCTCATGGTAAAAGTTGTGTTGATGTTGGTTGTTTATTACCAGGTTGATCCTGCCAATATAAGGTCAATTCAAGAAGGTTCTGTTGATGCTTTATTAGAAGCTGAGCGAGTTGCTGAAGCAACAAAACAGGCCATCAAACGAAAAATTGTGCAAGCTGCATCTATCGATTTACAGTCTCGGAGTCTACCTGCAAAGCTTCGTATAGAGGCTGATGATCCTGAGGATGTGGTGAGTTGTTTCAGCAAATTTTCATCCCCTCGCTTTCTCTCCTTGTAAATTATACTTTCTGTATTGAAAATGGTTGTTTTCAATGAAATGCTTGAATTTTCTGTTTTTTCTATATAGGATTATAGATGTCATTGGGTTAGTCTTTAATTCTCTGTATGTTTTTCCAAGAAGAAAAATGTTTGCTAGTGGGTTCTGTAATTGTTTTTGTTTTATGCTAGTTTATCTGCCAATTAGCTAGGATGCCATCAATGACATGCTTTCTAACTCAATAATCACAGAAAGCTTCGAAACGCAAGAAAATACATGCCTTTAAGTCAAAGATGCGGATGGAGCAACTTGAAGTCACACAAAATAAGCGGCAAAATGCTTGGCAGCAATTTCAGTCAACCAAAGGAAAGGCAAAGAAGGTACCTTTCTCAAATTTCCAACTTTTTATTCTTGTATTAGAATTAGATAAGTTTAAGTTTTTGCAGTTTAATTTAGGTTCTCTTGTACCTTTGTGACCAATGGTAGTTTTCATGTAAGAATTGCGATTAACTTTTATTTTTATATACCTTTTTTTGAGACCCACTAATTTTTGAAATGTTCCCTTCAATTTCCGTCCTCTTCTTAGCAACCAAACTCACCCTTAGCGGAAAAGAAGTGAAAAAAAGGGTAAAGCTGTTTAGGGTTAAATTGTCTGGAAAGTTTCAGTCCAATCAGGCTTGTCCTAGTAATGTGGTTCATTATATATTTAAGTACTATATTGCATGAGAAATTTGAAAGAAAATACAAGTGTTATTATGGAAATAAATTGATCCTATTTCATTTTTGTAGTCTATAATATGTTATATTTCCATGCTAATTAAGTAATGTGTTTTGTAAGAATAAATAATACATGCACTGACAATGGTATTTTTTTTTTACATTGTCATCTAATCACATTCACAAACCATCATATATAATGAGTTTGTTGACTTTTATAATACCGATCTTAAAAGTCATGTATCTCTTTATTGAAATATCTATGAAAAATATATTAACTGGATTTTAAAATTTAAGTATCTCTTGATTTGGTTGGTTGTAAAAGGAAGGAAACGTAATATCAAACTTGGTAAAACTTTTGCAACTAACAAGAGTTAAAAATCATGTATCTAACAATTAGCTCTTGTTTCATTCTCATTTTAAATTCTACTTTTGTGTTTTTGTATACAACTTAGTTGCTTACAATGCTTAAACTGAGTTTGTAACGATGATCTTTTGTTCTGATATCATGCAATACTTTGGCTTTGCTTACAGATTGGTTTCTTCTCTGGAAGAAAACGGGAGAGTATTTTTAAATCTCCTGATGATCCTCAGGGAAAGGTTGGTGTGACGGGAAGTGGGAAAGGTTTGACAGAGTTCCAGAAGAGAGAAAAACATTTTCACCTCAAAGATGGTACTGTTGAAAATGATGAGTAGGTTATGCACCTATTCGGCTAAATGCCCTTTCAATTGTATGTAATGCTCAAACAACCAATCTATGTAGAGGTTCACTGATGGCAAACCAAACGATGTTATCTACTGAAATGTGTTGAGACTGTTCTAGATTATGGTTTTAGCCCCCTATACATATTTTTCTCCCACTAACGACGTTGCACATATATTTGTTAGTTTAAAATAAATAATATAATATTATGAAACAAATAAATAACTTCTACTTTTAAACTAACAAATATATGTGCAAGGTCCTTAGTATAATTTATATTTATTAATTTTAATATTACTATTGTTTTAGCATGTGCAAAATAAATGTTTTATAAAACTAAAATTTATAACTTACAAATAGGCTAAATGCATAAATTATATTATAATTAAATATGTAATAAATATTTTTGGACATATATTGTTGAATATAAATAAATATATATTTTATAACATTTTATATTTATGATAAATAATATATATCGCAATATATTGTTATTTTTATTGATAATCTTTTTAAAAAATATTCAAATTAGAACTAAATACTGAGAATGATCGGTTGAAAAAAATAACAAAGTTAATATTAAAGTATAAGATGATCTGTATATCATATGTCAAAAAGTTACACGCTCCTTTGGTTGATATTAAAAAGTTGCATTAAATCGTGTAGTTAATATAAGCAAATATACCTGTCTCTTTTTCGGTGGAACTAAATTTTTTTTGTTCTTTATTTATTAGTTGTAAATATATTTTCTTGTAAGCTAAAAGCTTATGTAAACTGTTTTTTTTTGTGGGAACTCTTTTTTTCTTTATTTATTAGTTGGAAATAAATTTTCTAGTAAGAATCTAGGAAAAGTATCATATTTTGAGGAAACTAAATATCCTCATTATTAATATTTATTTAATGATCACTATATAATAGAACATCTGTAACACACGGTTTCAAACAGATATCTCTTTGTTTATCTTATACTTTTAATATCAACTGAAATATTTAACATAACTTCAAGCTATTACGAAGACTTTCAAGTAAAGTTATGACAGAAATATTCAAATGATTCCTTAATATGTTAATTTCTTTTCTTTTTGGTTCCAATTTTTTCCCTGGCCAATAGGGGCCGGCAATAAGATAATGTAGCTAAAAGAAAAATAAATACAGAAAAAGGCAAAATCTTTCATCCTATACAAGAAATCACCACTAGTATTCCGATTGCTTGAATCGAAATCTCCTATGTTACAATGAAATTAACTAGTTTTCCAGACCCCTTGCATCAACTAGCGGAGATGTCTTGGCAGGTAATATTTTAACACTCCTTCCAGAACTGAGAAAAAAATTAAAACTGTATGTGAATCATTCATTGCGGATTGAATAATATTTATCCCAGAGAGTTTGTGATTTTGATATTTCGTTCATAAGATTCTTGAACTTGACACTGCAATCTCCTCCACTGCATAATGCACAGTAAAAAAAAAAATATACGCCTCTCAGGTAAACAGACAAAAAAGCAAAGAAAAATATAAGGGAGGAAAAGATTCACTTCAATAATAAACAGATCCTCTCACAGAAAAAAGAGGGAATTGTAAAATGAGACCATTATGGGTTTGTTTGGATAAACTTCACGAGAAGGATTTCGAAGAGAAGAAAATTAGAAGGAAAAATGAAATGAGTTTTTCTATAAGCTAAAATTAGCTTATACCTAAACTAATTTGCAGAAGCTATCTCAGTTTTTCTAAAAGATGATTTTTAACTTATGCATGAAATAATTTTAGCTTTGAGAAACTAATTTCATTTTTTCTTTTTATTTTCCTCTCCTAAAAATGCTTTTGGAGAGGTGTATCTAAACAGGCCCTATATTTGTCAGAGAAGAGGCGAATTGTTCTTGTTATTACATCCAATGAATATGGTTGGCAAATAAACAACAGGGGCCTGAAATTCAAAAGCATCATTGATAGTCATGTTTTCAAAATGTCTTTATGCGTTTAAAATTTTATATACTTCAAACTATAAACTTGTAATATTGTTCTTTAAAACTTTTTCAATTGATAATGCTATTACCACATGATATTTAATGAAAAATCTAAATGAAGATGTAAACCATCAACGTTGCCTACAAAAAGAAAAGATCACAAACTGAATTGAGTATTCTTATAAATAGCATTTGACTATTTGGGGTCTTAAAAGCTAATTTTGAAGTTAAGAATAAAACATCTACTGGTAATTGTATATTTTTTTAGCTTGACGATTACTTTTCAATCTGCCTCTTCTTGAGTAGTGTGTTATTGGATCTTGGAATTTGGAATGGAGAAGAAAAAGGAGGAGGAGCTCCTATAATTAGCTTATCTACAAACTCATGTTTTTTTTTTGTTTTTTCTTTTAAAAAAATACTTTTTTTTTCTCAAGAGCTTTTCTAGAATTTTGTTTGGTCCAAGTTTTCCTTTTAAGAAGAGAAATTAAAAAAAAAAAACAAGCTAGGTCACACACTACCTAATTATATTTCTCAGAAAGGCATTAATTTTACTATTACCTTTTCATTTGATTTATTTAGCCTCAGCGGAAGACAAGTAATTTGGGTCACAAACAGGTCAAATTACAAACCTTATGCGGTTCAAGGATGCAATAGCTCGGAGTGCACTTCGAATCATGTCTTCATTGCGATCTACTTCTTGCTTGACAGCGTCTTGCTTTGGCTTAAAATTAATAGTCTTCTGGAGAGGATCAACCAATGAATCTAACACTGAAGCGAAATCCAAGTTAGAAAAGAGAGATGCAATACAGCAAAAGCTTAATACTTCAACAGAGGCAAAATAAACCTGCCAAGACTGCAGAAGGACACTTGTCAGCTAGTTTGGAGAGTATCAGGTGGCATGGCATTTTAACATCATAATGATCTGAAAAAACACAATGAGTATCCTTAAAATTAGTATTCAACGAATTTAGAAAAGAAAGGGAAAGCCTAATGCTACAAGCACCTGCTATGTACTGTGTCTAGAAAACACAGTTTCCTAGGTGTTATTTGGTAGAAAAGTACAAAACTAGTTTTTCAGTATATTAGTAGACATTTGGCATCTTACAAATTTGACATCTTGTGCTAAAATGCTGTGGAAAACGGATGAAGGGTAGAGTTTTCATCTAAAGAAAATATGACAGGTGCCAATATTAAATTAAAATTATTAGATACAGAAATCAAACAAAGTGAGCCTTGTCACAAGGTGAGGTTTAGTATTGTAACCAGAAGGTCATAGGTTCAAATCCTTGAAGCAGCCTACCTGCGTGCAAGGGTAAGGCTATGTACATCTACCCTCCCTAGGTCCACTAGGTGGAAGTATTGTGCACTGGCCCCCCTTTTGGATAAGTGAATCAGAACCAACAAATGTAATTAGCAGTGATGGAGAAAAGATTATAACTAATGCTCACCATCCAAACCAGATTTAAGATAAGGAACAATGAATGATGACGGGTTCACTTGATCAAGGCAACTATCCAGCAATGTGTCTACACATTCAAAAGCCGCCTTCCTCAATTCAAGTCCATCATCCACAATATGCTTAAAAGGACCAAGATCAACTGTCCTTATGAGCTCTTGCTGTCAAAATTTCATTAAAATGAGACACCTCCAGTAATACAAGATCTTCTATTTTGTTAAAGGCATCTTTCTAGTAGATTAAAAAGCCATTACAAAGTATATTAAAACTAAATTAAAATGTTCTTAGAATAATGGGGAATATAGAGTCGAGTTTTATTGTAATGATTTATACTCAACTGAAATAAATGGAACAGAATGCCACAATTCAGGTTACCTTAACAATAGTTTGATCATATAGAAGAGGCAGCAGATCAGGAAGAAGCCCCTTGATGAGATTCGGCTTATTGTGTGCAAATGTGCTTATAGCCAAAACAGCAGCTCGCCTAACATGCTGCATACTCATAATAACAACCAGCAAAAGTTCAAACTAATTAACCATCGGCCAGTATGGCACAAATATGCAACCAATAAAAAGAACATAGCATGCTATATTTCTTGAACAACATTCAGTAAGGTGATTAAAAACTCACCCTATCGTTATCCTTGATAAGCATCAGAAATGAAGATATTTCAGGGTATATGATCTCATCTATCTTCTCTGGACGCTCAACTATGGAGTACTTCACAGCAATGACAACAGTAGCTCGAGTAAATGCAGCTGGGCTGGTTCTTCTTACCTATAGAAGTTTCAAAACATATAAAAACAATCATCAAATACAACACTTGCAAGTCACAGGCACAAGTACAGGATACCAAAAGAAAATTCAGATACCTTGAGTGCAGGGATGAGTTTAACAGGCTCAATAAGAGCAATTTTGCCCAAACACTCCGCCACTACATTGCGCACTCCCTCTTCCTCACTTTCACAGTGGTTGAAGAGTAAATTAAGTATTTTCTCCACACTGGACTCTTGAAACTCTGCTTTATCTACAGATTGTCTCACAATTACCTGCCAGGTAGGGGCAAGAGAATTGTATATATATTAAATTAAATATTCACAAGTTTTCATGATTGCATATATATATTAAATATTAGAAAGAAATCAAATTAACCAGATAGATTTTGTTAAGGCAACACACCTCTTTCAAAGAATGAAGCAAGAGATATTGTTTCTTCTGCTGATTATCAATCTGATCCAAGATAAATGGCAAGTATTTTGGAAGATTACCAACAGCAATGTTACCAAGAGCATATGAGGCAGCAGACTTTATCTCTTCAAAAGGGGACTGGAAAGATTCAATAACAATATTTTCTATGTGTGCATGTGTACTTAGATCCTTCCTTCTACCAATCTCCCCCAAACATAAAAGTGCAAGGTGCTGCTTAGCCTTTCAAAATTAAAAGGGAAAATGCACAATGATCAGTACACACAGAAGACAAGGAACAATCTATTATTGTGGCAATATATTTCATTTTATTTGAGAGGTGTTGGGAACAAGCAATTCCACAATTGATTCTAAAGATCTTCAAAGATAATCAAGATATGCTATGATATTCTATATAAAGTCTAAAATACTATGAAGATATTCTATCAGAGCATATCCACTTAAAAAGAAAGAAAAGAAATTGGAAATATAAGGAGTTATAGGAAATGACGGGATAAAACTGATAGCAAACCAACACCTATAAACTGCAAGATCAGATTGAATTAGAGCAGGCTGCAACTGCATAAATAGTTAAATACTGAGATGGATTATCAATTAAATTCACTACACAACAGAAATACTGAAGAGAAAAGCTTACGGAGTTAGAACTGCTGTCATCCTTGAGAATGTCAGTGAGCATTTTCACTGTAGATGAACACTTCTGATCACCAGCAGCAAGGCATAGAACAGCAACACACTGAGCTATCGAATGCAGAGCTTGTTTAGCAATGCCACCAGACTGTGGAGAAGGCTTAGCACAGGCAAGTAGTGACTCCAGCAGAGAATCAAAACTAGTATTTGCAGAATAGACTAAAGCAGCAAAAAAGTTTTGCAAAGCCTGTAGCATTCAGCAAACAAAACCTGAGAATGCATTTATTTTATTTCATATAAATTGGGACAAGTTCAGTCACATGCATCAAAATTACCGAAAGTGCTTGCCCCTGCAACAATGAGCTTTTAATTAATGTTAAAGCTTGAGGAAGAACTTTGTTTCTAACGGCCAAACCAATACTTTGATTTGACCTCTTGTCACCCATTAATGTGCAGCAGAGTTCCAGGGCAAGAGCTGTCATATGCAAGTCAGAATCACTGAAACACAAGCATCAAAAGAAAATAGAATCAACCATTCCATATCACCTATGCCAATGTACAGAGAGTAGCTTAGTAAGACAAACCTAATTAGTCCCGACAGTTCTACGATAATAACTTCATAAGCAGACAAAACAATCTTATCACCATAAGCAACTATAAGTGAATTTAAGGTTCCCAAGGTAGCCTGCCTTAGAGCACGATTAGCCTGTTTGCAAACCAGTAAAACAAGGCTTAGAATATTTCACCCCCTTATAGTGGGAAACTCTAAGAAATTCATAAAATTTGACTTCAAAATCAAATCAACTACATGAAGTTTTGATAAAAATACATCATAAGTTAAGTTGATGAATGTATTAGTGAGAAGAATAGCATACTTTTCGAAGGAATGCAGTCAACTCTGCTACCACATGCTCTAGAACACATGATAGATCCACCCGAAGTGGAGAAGCAGCAATGACAGCAAATGCCTGCATACAAAATCCAACAGTAGCATACATTTCCATAATCAAGTTTCATCCAAGACAAACAGGATGACAAGGACATACTAGCAATACCAATCAAATCATTAATGGCAGGCATAGGTATGACTAAATATAATTTAATAACAAATAATACAAAATCTATAACTAATGACGATATTGTTAGGACTATTTTGCTCCTTAACTAACATTATAAACTACACTATTCTGTTTTAACTGCATATAAAGTCTAATTTCAAAATAACTGTACACTCATTTCCAATTTCCAATTTAACCTACATCATCTCTTTTGTATTATATTTTTTAAGAGATAGAGAGGCAAAGAGTGCCTCTTTTCCCCAAGTAATGTATAAGATGGTTTGGATCAGGGGCAGTCAGCTTTAAAAATCCCTCAACCATACAAAAAACAAAACCCTATACTTTTCATTACAAAACCAATACCCCGAAAAAGATGAATTATTTTGTGAAAGAATTTTTGGGCCAATAAAAAGTGGGATTTGTGATATGAGCAAAATTCTCAAAATTAGACAGAATCAAAAGAAGTCAAGACAATTCCTATAATCTTAATGCACGGAATTCAACTAACCAACCAACCTTGACAGCAGTAAGTCGGGTTATCTCATTTCCCATTCGATCAACAAGCACAGGAAGGCATGCAGGTAATTCTGCATTAAGATGATCGCCAAATGTTGACACAATGAGGCCCATGCAGGAGATAGCACACTCCTTAACCTCCTGGAGAGGAAAAAGGTTATATATGTATACAAGATAAAAACATAAAAAAGAAATCTTTTACAATCATCCAACTAACCTGATCCTGATCTTGGTTTATTAAGCGTGACATAATGCCGTTATATATGGGATGAACATATGGTCTGAAATCAAAACCAGACCCCTACACGATAATGCCATTATGATTATTAGAAGTAGGTCTAAACATCATTTCTCAATCCAAAGAAGATATATACACAAACCTCAATGTTTGGCCGCACAACACGGACAAGTTCTCCACATACTCTCAAGGCCTCTGCAGTGACCTTGTAATAACGCTCACCAACAGCTGACAGAACAGGGGCAGAAAGAGCCTACAAACAGAAATATAAATGCAATTGATCCCGAAATACTGCCATAAGTCATCCATATGCATTGGCAATTGACATAGCACATACATATCACTGCCTTGGCATCAAATAGTTTGATAGGCAAATTTAAACTAAAAAAACTGTGTCAAGGAATTTCTACAAGTCAAGAATTATGCAACCAATGGAAGGATTTTATTACTGACGCAACCCCTCATGAAGCCCACTGAGCATAAAAGATGGAGAGAAACAAGACTTACAACTTCCTATATGTGTACTGGTTCTGGCAGTAAACATGACCAAACCAGACAGTCATAAAGACTGATGTGGCAAAAAGGATTGAATTTTACACAACACTGTCATCTAGGTTACGACACCATGTAAAAAAAAATTGAACAAAGCATGAACTTCATTACGTACATACCCAGAATTGGCTCTTTATAGATGATAACTACTTTGAGATGATCAACATACTCCATAAGTAGCACAGTAAAAAAAAAAATAGTGAACTATAAACAAAAGTTATTAACAATTAACAATTGAAGATAAAATTAAAACTCTGTTAAAGATGAGAGGGAAAACATAATAATAATAATTTCAAAGGAGCATATTTTGTAGGGACTTCTCTGAACTCAACACAACACAATATCGTAGATCAGAAAATCAACAAGATAATCCACTTCTCTAAGCATCAATTTAGTGCTTTTTCCAATCTAATATGATGACCAGAGTGACAAACACTCCAACCCACAAAATCATAACCTAAGGATATGACCTTCAACTTCTTAAAATTTGATGAAGAGGTTATTGGTATTGGATCATAAAATAAAATTAAGAATTCACTGGCATATATTTAATTATTTATGTTCTCACATGATAAAGTTCATCCATTATGGTGCCTGGATTGTTGCTCACAAAAACCAATTCAAAGAGTAAATTAAACAAATTTACCTTGATGTAAGGGTGAAAAACATCAGGAGAATGTGAAGATAATACCAATCTTGTAAATGTTAGGGCTTCAATCTTCAAATTTGAGGTAGATGATTTGTCCTGACAAGCAATGAAAAACAAAGCAATCAGTACTGGGAAACTAGATGAGTTTAAACAAAATTGTAATTCAAAATATTGCCTACATTTAATGCTTTTTCAATTCCTGGAATGAGTGACCCAATATGGTCTGCAAGACAGTTGGGCAATACAACCACAAGTTCTTTCAAAACAGAAAAGGCTCCAACCTGCATAGACAAAGATGCTTAAATTCTGGAGATAATTTAATCAAAATCAACTATCAACTTTTGATGACTACTACCTTTGTCTTGATAGATTTCTCACGCAACTGCCTATTTATAGATTTGACAATCTTCGACACTTCTTGCTTCAACAACCATCGAGGACTGCATTGCATGTCAGTGCTAAGGCAGTCAATAATTGCTGCATTTTATGTGTTATTGTAAAACCTGGGCTTAACTATAGGAAAAGCTGAAGTGATAGCCATTGTGGATATTCATTTATATTGCTCTTGATAAAGAGATCTTAGAATGTGAGTGTGGACCTAACTCAAACTCAAAAGCTAGCTCATAGGGTGAGGGTTGCCTCCCACATATATATTCTATTTTAGCCTTATATCTAGCCAATGTAGGACTTGCATTTTCCCCAATACAGCCCCTCACGCCCTACACTTTTGGGCTTGATGTGTGGATAACATGGTGGGTGGTCCATTGAATGGATCTAGGATAGGTTCATATACCATCTTATAATGTGGGTTTTGGCCTAACTCAATCCAAAAAGCTAGCTCATAGGGTGAGGGTTGCCCCCCACTTATATACTATATCTTGGTGCTATCTCTAGACAATGTGGGACTTGGATTTTTCCCAATATATAAAGGTCATTAGCCCAAAGATGGAATTTTAAAATTTGGATGCATATGCACACATAAATGCATTTGTTATGGCTGTGATAAGACAATATTCAAAAATAATCTCCTCATATTCTTGCCCTAAAGAACCATTTTCAGATATAAAATTTGTGAACTGTCATCTCTGTAGAAGCAGCAATGAATCTATAGGTACCAGTCATAATAAAGTTTCTGCAAGATAACAAATCTTAAGGAGACAACTACTGGGTCTTCTAAAAAATATTCATTTTAGATTTTATAAATATCTACAATAATATTATTTGATTGTGCATCTTAAGTTTGAAATATGCTATAAGTGCACAATCAATTCAAGTATAAATCATTCTCATGCACTAAAGACACCAATTTTCCAACATCAAAAGAAATAAAGACAAATTTAGATAGAATAGTGATTTTAGACTAGGAAAAACATTAGTCACTTGCCTCATATCTGCATCTGTCTGCCCTTTTGTGACATTTCCAGTTTGACGCAAGAGCTCAATGAAAGTATTAAATACATCCATCTGCAACATATCCATGTTAAAGAAGCATCCTTTTGCTGTAAAGACTAAAAACAAAATATTTATTTGGGTATACCTTGACATTTTCTTCCCTCTCTTTGAATCTGTCTATTAGTTTTGGACAAGCCTAAAAGAGATAGAAAATCCAAGGTTAGACAGTCATGCAACTAAATATTATAAGAGGGAGTAAACAGTGATATATGCAAACACACAAGTTTGGTGGAAAGAAATTTTATTAGGGAATAAGAATTAAAAAATACCCAATCTAACTATGAATCTAGTAAACCTAATATTTACACAATACCCAGAGAGATAAATGATATAAGAACAGAAATACTGAAAATAGAGAACAATAGGATATTTAGAGAGAAATGAATTAGAAACTGATAGCATAGCTACCTCATCATACAGCTTTGACAAGATCTCAGGACGAGAAACAATCAATGCTGCTAAACATTTAGCTGCTGCTCTCCGAACTTTCCAGCTTACATCTTCATCATCTGTATATTCATTTGCACTCTCACTGCAAAATACAGCACATTTGAGATGATTAACAAGAATATCATGAAAGAATTAATCCATACTGCAGCTAAGGGAACCAAAAAGGACATACTCATCCTCCTCCTCTTCAAGACCTTCGTCATCAGTATCCTCCTCCATGTTGTCAGTGAAATTTGGATCATAACTTAGATATTCTAGTGTCAAATGAAGAATTTCATCACAGTAAACAGAAATATCCCTTGGACACCTAAGGAGAAAGCTTTCCAGTGCCTGTAGTGAAATTTTAACATTACTCAGATGACAGTATAACACACCCACACACACACTTCAGAGTACTAAGATTACTGATTACTGATAATAAACAAACATGGCACCTGCAAGCTGTACTCACGAAGCTCTTCATCATTTTCTGAGGCATTAGTACAATAATTAATTAGCACTGGAACAGTGTCTCCAAGATGGGGCCCAAATCGGTAGCCAACAGCTCGACTGAAACACCAATTAGTACAAAATTGTTGATAACAAGAAAATGATTCCTTCTCAATATAAAAAGAAAACAAGGCAAAAGGTTTAGATTGATGAGAATTCTAACCTCAAAGCACCGATCATCTGTATATTTGTACGGATCATTTCGGACTTGGCAACTTTATTTTTCAAGTTAGTAACAACTTCAACAGTTGCCTTTGCCAACAAATCATCTGACAGGCTTGAAGAGAGAGATGCTGAAGAAATGAAAAAAAATTTAATGAGAAGAATACAGTTTTGCTTTCATTACAACATTTTCAACCAAATTAAAACAGCGACCTTTTCAGGGTTGAAAACAGCTTGCTTCAAGGTATTTCATTTTGAAATTAGTAATTACAAGCACTAGGTCCAATTAATTGGAATTCCATCCCAAACAACATAAACATGGACTTGAATAAACTATTTCAATCCTGAACTTCGTAAATTTGTCTGGAGGCCATCATCAGTTTTCTCGTGTTCTTATTTTCTAATGATTTTGCTTATAACTAAATAGAACTCGCTCAACCATTTCAAAAACATCAACTATATGACATTTTCTATTTTAAGATAAGTTGTAACATGCCAGCAAACATTCACTTTTCAGAGAATTTTCAATATAGAATACACGAAGGATTAATAATTTAGTCTCTGAGCCAGTTTTTTCTTTATCAACTCAACATTCATGGTCAGAGTTACCCCAAATCCCAGTTACCAAGAAAATCTAAGTGACTTCTCAAAAATCAAAGGGGTTAAAGTCAGAATATAGAAAAACCACAGTAAAAATCAAGTAAGATTTTGTTCTGAACAAATTTACTACAATAGGATTCAACCAAGGTGAAGAAGGAAAAAATGACAACACTCAAAACTGCAAAAAGCAACACCAACTCTCCACTAATAAGTAATAAACAATTTTTCTATGGAAAATCAAAGAATGCAAATTTAAATTTGTTTTACCAATGCATGCCACAGTCTTCTTGCGCACACTAGCTTGATTAGAACTCAACTGAGAAAGCAAGGAACTTAATAATAGTTCATGATCCGCTGCCATTAGATTCCCAAATTTATGAAGGACATCACATAAAATATCCAGAGATTCACATTTAATCTCGGAACCCATTCCCTGCAGATGAGAAAAGGAGATTATAACATAATGTCACTTAGAGAATCACTAAATAAATAGTTCATGATTAACAATTACACAGGGGAGGAGGAAAAAACTACGCAATTTCATAAATGATGAGCCCATGGGCCAGTGAGCCTAAGTAGAGCCCAAGACTAAGAGGCTAAAATCAGTGCTAAAAATAAATTTAATCCCCTTTTTTGTCTCACAACTCACAAGTCAATGAAAACATGCACAATGTTAGACATATAACAATTCAAGTGTTTAGAATTAATAGCTTAAACCTTTTGAATAGTTGGTTCATAACACGGTATCAAAGCCTCTATGACCCAGTGGTCTAGAGCTTACTCCTATTCATCAAAAGAAGTTGAATTTCAGAGTAAAGCAAGTGGGCCTGTGCATTGCCCACACTTAGACCTCAATTGGCCCGTCTTACGTGATAGGGCAGATTGGATATAAAACCATTTATGTGCTTTAATGGTTTAACCTAATAGCTGAAGCTTTTAGGATGGTTAATTTATGAAAAGGGCGTTATACAAGTGTTTCAGAAATCTAAATATAAAATATATATGCAAATAAAAGACATTGAAGTTTTTAATTAAATTGTTGCCTTCTTGAACAAGTACATAAACAAATGAGTAGCACGGAGTACAAATTAAGTAATCTACATATATACAGATTAATGTAGAACAGAGACAATGGAAGTTAATGGTGCAACTGTCTATAGTTTTTAAGCAAAATTACAAACTTACAGGACCAGTAATTCCTCTTATCAATTGCGGCGTGAGAGTCTGGAGAATAGATTGTGCAAGAGACTGAGTAGAAACTTCTGCAACAACTGTCTTCAAAGCTATGCTAGCAATGTCGCGATGCTGATCCTTCCCATTTAGCAATTTGTCACATAGTTTACTGGTCATTTCCACAACCCTTACCTCACTCACCTTCCTCACTAACGGAGCAAGACTGCAATTTTTAATCAAATTTGAACTGATAAATAAATTAAAACAACACTAATGCTTTATCATGTGTTACTTCATCTTCTTGCAGCAACCTGAATGCACTACAACAATAACTAACGATCTGACCTTTTTAATTATGTGAAGTAATTTCAAATATACACTATATTGCACGAGTAATTGCTCCAACACTGATCTTTCAAAACCCTAAACAACACATTTTAAAATCATGCATAATTATCTTTTTAAACTCTAAAGCAGTAAATGCCCTTTAGCTAACCATAGAAAACAAAGGAATACTAGTACTAGTTGAAATGTCATACATGCATGCATACATTATACATGAGTGAATGAGCAGAGAAAGAAAAGGTGTACGGTGTACCATTTGACAGCAAGTCCAGAAACATCACCAGCTGCATCATCAAGTTGTTGTATGATGATGTTTGTCAATTTGACCTCCAGATCAGCATCGGCCTTAAACGTTGCTTTGCTCAACTCATTGAGCAAATCAGATGTGGCCATATATCTGTAATCTTTGTCCTTCCCAGTCATCTGCGCGAAGAAATCGAAAACCATTCATCATGAACAGCCACAATGCATATGAACATCAGAACATGTGTATACATACCTTTTCTAGTATGCTAGTCAAAGCTAGATTGGCCATGTTTCCACAAGTTTGTGACTAGCGTCAAATCTGAGAAGTAGCGAAGAAACATAGTTGATAAAAAAAATCAGATATGCGATGCGAAAACCTAGATTAACAGTGTGAGTAGCAGTGCAAAACCTGATTGTTTTGAATTGCGCAGAGTCGAAATGCTAACGGCGAGAAGAAGCGGAACGGAACCCTAGGAAAGAAAATGGATCAGAAATTGATACTGATGCACTACCTCTCTACTCTTCTCCGATTGCAGGTGCCTCTTCGCTCCTCATGCCACAGCCTTAAAACTTTCTTTTCAAACCCTATTCACTTTCACTGTATTACTACGTTTTATTAAATATAAAAATATTTAGGCTAAATTATATCATTCTCTTATTTTTAAGATTTATTTTATAAAAATTCAATTAATCTTTTATCTTTTAAATTTGGATTATTTGATCCTTCCAAAATAGTGATCTATCATCTATTCGAAAATTATAGAAATTAACTATTTGCCTAGTGAAAATAACATAAAAAGGTAGTCTAACAAGCCAATGAAAAATTAAAAAATATATCAATTTTCTTCCGATTGTTCTTAAAACATATTTTTAGGCAATTTGCATCATGTTTATGATACTTTTGGTTCAAACAATAGTTAAATTTTATTAGTTTCATATAAGTAAATTACCAAGTTAAACTTTGTTTCTTCAATTAGTTAAAAAATTATTTAAAATTCTGTCCTAAAATAAAATAAAATCATATCATTGTTTCAGAAGAATTAAATTGTCCCTAGTTTAAAAGATAAAAGGATTAAAATAAACTATTTAAAAAATAAACGATCAAAATAAATCTTAAAAGTAAGATAAAGGATCAAAGCATAATTTATTCATGTTAAGATAGTTTTTTTTAACAAATTGTATTGTGTTGTTATAAATATTAGTTTTGGCTTAAATGGTACTAGAAAAGGAGGAAATTAGTATTTACGCTGCTAAACCTATTGCTATTGTCCCTCTAATCCGACTTGTTGTAATAATTTTGGACGAAGAAAACAGTAGTATATAATCCTACATGTCCATATCATTTATGGGGGATACCTCAAACATTACTTTAGTTAGAACATTTTCTAACAAGGCTCTCAAACCACGGGCACCAGTGTTCTTTACAATCAAGCTCAAAGCATTATCGGTGAAATCTAAATTGACCTCAAATGTTAACTAAATTGAAATAAGTCATTGCATAGAGGATACATTAAACTCTGAACAGCTCAATCAGGTCAAAGGAAGAAGAATAATCTTAAGCACAATAAGCTTACGTTGTTCATTCTGAACGTACATCTTCTTGTATTGTTTAACAAGGGCATTTTTAGGTTCAACAAGGACCTGTGTCTCAAACGGTATTGTAAAAAACAGTGGAGTTCAGAGAGCTGGTAGAAGGATAAAAATAAAAAATGATGAACTTTACATCTCATTTTCAGAAACATTTGGATGTGCAACCCCAAACTAACAGAAATGGAAAAAAAAAAAGAAAAAAAAAGAGGAAGGTGAGAAAAAAGGCACGGTAGGCTTGAAACATTTAATGCATGTCATAATCCTCCAGAAATAAGATTGAATTTTCATCTTTCATTTCACCCGTAGTGAGGGTTGAAGGTTTGTTCAAACTAACAGAAATAACATAGCAGAATGTTATCACCAGAATGATGCTTGTGTGCTCCTTTATCAGGTACACTCACTGCCTTAAGAAAGGAGAAGATCCCTTTATAAAAATAATATGCAGAAATATAAGCTGGAAAAACATACTTGTGGAATTGCTAAACATTTTCTAGAGGCTCCTAGATCTGACAAAATGTTAGTTAAAATAATATAATATAATGAACCGACAGTGCTTTGGAGCATTTTGAGTACACCCTCCCCAGATACAAAAGTAAAGTAAACAAGCAATGTTAGTATTTCAAAAAAGAAAAAAGGGAGTAAATCTGTAATGAAAAAGTGAAACCTTGTTAGTAATCTTATGAATATATACAATTCCTTGCTGAGCTAGTTTCCTGAAAAGATATCAAGTGGAGTGTTGCTGAGGCCGAAGAGTATTTATGCATACCAAAAGAAGGTTATATAATATTGAGTGGACATATCCTGCCTGTGTGAATGTTGTTGCATCGGCAATGGCAAATGTTGGTTGAGGCGGATTCTGCTATAGTGGTTGTAAACAGCCAACAACCAAGTGCTTGAGATTGGGAAATGGACAAACATCCTTCCCTTCGGTTTCCACCCCAATTTCCTCCTCCTCCTCCTCCTCCTGTTCTCCCATTCCTATTTCTAACGCCACACCCACAAGTTTTGTTTTATTTTAACATTTGCAATGCACAATATACATAAACATATTTTTTTATATAATTCATTATAAAAAAATATTTTTAAATTTTTATTATGGAATGGATAATCAATCATTCATCCTTTTTTTTATCATGTTTCATTCCTATTTTTACAAACCAGGCAATGGAATCCCATAACCCAGGGAGTATTGCCGGTGTAAGTCCGAATTTCGATACCCCAAAAGTTAGAGTGAACCCTTTCGTGCCAATCTCGATATGTGTCTGTCATCTTCCAGGGGAATGAAGTACCTCTACGTTCTCCTTCTGCTTTTCTAATGCCCATCTTTTTATTGTAGTAATAAACCTCTGCTTTCCTGGGGACTTCTCGCATGGACTATCCAATTAGGCCTGCTTTCTCGGGCAAATCGCTCTCTCAACTTACTTTTCCACTACTACCAATCTAAACAATCCCTAATCTAATAATTTATTCCAATAATTGATTCAATAAGATTTTTTCAATCGGTTCACTTTCAAATTATCGTAAATAAACAACTATGTCAATGTACAACAACATACCAAACTTCAGTTGGCTCGATTCCTCCATTGCCACAAAGACCGACCAAAAAGTCCGATCGTTTATTGGTTCAACATGATTAGATTTATTAGTTCTTAAATTGGTGGTAGAGTTTTTTATTTTTGTTGACATTTTTCCCTTACTAACTTTTTTTATTTTATTTTCTTGCTAATTTTAGGGATCATTGTAGTAACTTCAATTGTGCTTTCAATCCTATAGAACATTTCATGACCTCAAGTCAAGACTCATTCTCCCTCCACCAAACATCATTATCTGTCATAATCCTATATTGTCTTCTGGCGTTATAACTCTTCGTGGTTGGACTACATTACCGCTTTCATCAATGTTATTTCATACTAATCCACCATTACAAAATCCTAGCCACCACCTCAATCCTTAGGCTCTTCAAAGGTGACACCACACTTGTTCTCTCCCCTAACTTCCTTCATATTTCAATCTCCTTTCCCTTGGCATTGTCTTCTCACCAATGAATCATCATGCCACGTGTTCCAAGTTCTCATGCCTCTTACACTTCAACAAAGTCTCCACAATAACTTTTAATAGCAAAACAATAATAATAATAATAATAATAATAATAATAATAATTTTTTTAATCTAATTTATTATTAATTTTTTAACTAAAATAATTTTTCCATCTAAGATGTTCCAAACATTTTGTTCATGCTATTTGATTATTGTTCGTTAGATTAGGGGTTGTTTTCCGATGGCGGAGACAGAGTTTCAATGATTTATCGATCCCCTCTAAACAACAAGAAAGTGATGTCACAATAGGGGACGAAGAAGTAGGAAAAAATCAAAACAACAAAAAAGTATAAAAAAATAAAATATTTATAATTTGATCTAGAAATTAATAAGTCTAAGAGTATCAACACACTTTCTCATGGTGATTGTGTCTCCCCACCCTAGCGTTAGTCATGAAACAATATTCAATTTTGAAAACATCACTTACTTTGTTGGTGTGATCATGAGTTGAAATTCTTTTAAAATCTTTTACAATTGATTCACCTGTCTTACAATATACTTCAAAAAAAAATAATTCAATATTTACACCTTTAATCAAATATTTATTATTAATTTATTCATAACAATAATTAGACGAAAAGACTCAATTAAAAAATAATAAAAATTTAACGATCCAATTAAAAACAGAATTTAGAGACCTAATTGAAAAATTGATAAAAATAGGGATTCAGAAAAACGATGTCAATTATACCTAATGCATATGCATTTTATGTTACGCGAAGTAATTATCATATTTTGTAATGTAATATGTAGCTTATGGTCACACACAAAAAAATAATATCTTATTCTGAACATTGTCCATGCCATCATTGTAAGGAGTAAGGACAAGCCATCCTACTTTGGCGTCGCTTATTGTTGGTGCAGTGGGCACCGTTGTCGTAAACTTGAATCCTAATACACCTGTCTTGCCTGGTATATATAAAAGAAAAAGAGGATGAAAATATAAAAATAAAAAAATAAAAATAGCAAAGGTAAGTAAGAAATAAAATAGAAATGAAATATGTTTAGTTAAAAAAAATAAAGAAGAGATGAGAAGGAACACAAAGATATGAGTGAAAATGGATGAAACATAATTTGTTGGAACCTACTAATTTTAAAATTAATTATCTTCTAAGGTTATTTCTAATGTTGTTTCTTAGTAAGGTTGTTTCATTGTTTAATAAAATTTATCATTGCAGCACATGAATTAACACAACATTGTTTACAAATTTAGTTAAGAATAAAAGTAACCTTTTAAGCTCAAGAGGGGAGAAATTAACGAATTATAAGACTACAGAATTAATTTTAAGCATTCATGTTGACAACTTTAACATTAATGAAAAGAGTAGAATTTTGATTACACTATTTTGCAAGACGTTTTAATATATTATCCTAATTACTCTTTGGATCCCATAAGACTAAACTTAACTAGAGTAAACCCTTAAAAATGGAAAATTTGTGTTTGAGATTTAAAAAGATTCTAGTTGACGGAGCGGAGGGAGGGTGACCCACCGAAAGGAAAGTGCGGCCTTTAGTGGGCGGTGGGACAGGTGGCAACCAGCAACTAACAATGCGGTTCTCATTTCTCAACTGCCTCCACTTAACTCAATCTCCGCCGTCCATATCTTTAATTAAAAAATAAAACTAATAATTTAAATGTATGTTCTTAAGATAGTTGAAGTAATTTGTAGTTGAATTAAAGAGTAGATGTAGGGTTTGGAATGATGAGCATGGCATGCGGCGTAGCAGCGAGGCAGAGAGAGCAGTAATCCAAGTAAAGCGACGTCGTGAAGGCAAGGAAGGGAAATTGGGAATTTGATCTCCGTCAATGTGATGGCTCCGAATCCGATGAAGCAATCTGCGAATTCCACTACAACTACCATCGCTAATAAGGAGATTCTGGTCCGTGAAACGATGCGTATCAGTGCCAATTTGGCCTCCCCCCCTCAGCCGCCGCCGCCGTCTCCCATCGTCGGAATTATCTGCTGCGAAGAAATGGACGGGCGTCGTTGGAAGTACTTGGCTGAGAGCGATGGCTTTGGCGGATTCAAGAAGAATTCATTTCTCCCTGTCAGCCTCAACTCCAACCACCCTCGCGACCCTCTCCACGTAACAACTCTATCTATCTCCACTCAACTCGATTATCTCTCTCACCACTCACAACCTTCAAAATCAATGCAGGAAGTCCTCTCTTTCGTTACATCCTATGTTGTCCCCGAAGGTTTCCCTGATAGTGTTACTCCTTCTTATGTCCCCTACATGACATGGAGGGCTCTTAAGGTATCCTTTTGTCTTTCTTCTACTTTTACACACACCTACCTGTGCCTTCATTCAGCTCCATCATCATTTGTAATTGTAGCACTTTTTCGGTGGAGCAATGGGCGTTTTCACCACTCAAACCCTCTTGAGTTCTGTTGGCGTCTGTAGAAACAGAGCTGCTCCTGGGGCCGTCGCCATCAACTGGATTCTCAAGGATGGTGCTGGTCGTGTCGGGAAGATGCTCTTTGCTCGCCAAGGAAAGAAATTTGATTATGACCTCAAACAGCTGCGCTTCACAGGTGATCTTCTCATGGAGTTGGGTGCTGGAGTTGAACTCGCTACTGCTGCAGTGCCGCATCTCTTTCTTCCATTGGCTTGTGCTGCTAATGTACTCAAGGTTTTACTCATTACTTCTTTCTTTCTGCTCACTCATTCACTTATATATATATATATATATATATATATATATATATATATATATATATATATATATATATATATATCAACTCAGCAGTGCAGCCTTATTTCTTCATTTCTGCTCTCAGAATGTTGCTGCCGTAACATCAACCTCAACTCGCACACCAATTTATAAAGCCTTTGCTAAAGGAGAAAACATAGGGGATGTCACTGCTAAAGGAGAATGTGTTGGCAATATTGCAGACCTGGTATGTTTTTTTAACTTCCCAACAGTTGCTATAATGCTGCCATGATTTTGTTGGAACATTGCTTGCAACAATTTTTGCACTTTTCTTTGTCATCCAATCAATCAACTACAGCATTGCATTGCATGTGTACATGATCATTATATGCTTTGAAGATCATGACTTCTCGAGTAATTTGCTTTGCTTTAATATTTAATGCATAAAAGAAAAACATACAAAAGTATTGGTCCAAAAGCTTATCTGATTGATTTTGGCTAATAGATGCATACAGCAACGGAGCCAGGGTTTCATAAGCCAAAATTATGTTTACTTAGGTTAATTGAGGGTAGAACGGTAGAAGAATAATGGATTGCAGGTCTGTGGTATTTATATTTATCTTAAGACAAGGACAATATGTGGACAAGAAGACTGGCTTTTAGGAGTCCTATAAGAGACCGATTACCTCTTTGAATTGAAATATTCAGGGTTGATGGATGTTTGTGAAGAACTGTTTACCTAATACCTCTCTGAATCTCTTTTACAATTTGCAGTTAGGAACTGGTTTGAGCATATTGATTGCCAAAAGGAATCCATCGCTTGTCACCACATTTTCCCTCCTTTCATGTGGATATATCCTTAGCTCTTATAGAGAGGTTTGTTTTTGCATATGTAATGATGATGCTTATCTAGCTGTACTTTCAATCTGGTGATTATGTATCTAATGTTTAATGCATTAATAGGTAAAATCTGTGGTTTTGCACACACTTAACTGTGGAAGATTCAGTGTGGCAGTAGAGCATTTTCTCATGACAGGTATCAGAACACTGTTGTATCTGTTTAAAATCATCAAATAGTCAATCCATGCTACTCTTATTGATCAGGCTGTTCTCTCTTGTATAATCAAGTTCATTTATATAAGCACTAGATACTATTCCACCGTATGCCTCATTCTCATTTTAACTAAATCCATTTCAGGACAAGTTCCTACTTTGCAGGAGGGCAATATGAATGAGAACATATTCAGTTTTCCATGGAAAGATAGGCCTGTTGTCCTTGGTATATCAATGGACTGAAAGATTTTTTTACCTGTCCACCACAACCATTTTGTCTGAAAAATTAAAACTAAACTTTTCTTTTTAATTGTCTTTTTAGGATCAAGAATCAAGGAAGCATTCCAAGACCCTAGTGCATATGTTGCCATAGAGCCCTTGTTTGATGTAAGCCTTTCTTGAGAGCTTGAGATTTTTCAGCTCTTTCTTAAATTACCTTCTGATTGATGTTGTTATATGATACATTCTTATGTAAGTTGTGTTCTCTTAAATTGTTAACAGAGGGAGAGATATATTGTAACATATAACCCCTCAAAACACAAGGTTTATGCGGTGCTCAAGGATCAGGCAAAGTCAGATGACATTCTGAAAGCAGCATTCCATGTGAGATTGAGATATATAATACAAAATTGTCAGAACAGATTGGGAAATTCTTAATTTGAAAAGTACTTAAAACTTAAATAACCTCGTTTTGCAGGCTCATGTGCTATTTTTCAGTTTGATGAAATCATTGAATGAAAATAAGGCCTCATCTTTGAAGCAAAGGGAGGATCTCTCAAACATGACACACACAGTTGCTGATATCGAGGCTCGTATAGCTGGTACTTGCAAGACCGTGGCAGATTCTTATGGGTGTTTCAAGAATAAAGCTAAGGAGCAAGTAATAAAGCAATAATATTTTTTGTTGGTTCTGCATCCTATCTTGTTTACTGTGGTATTTTTAGGCCTGGCTTTGAATTGTAATTGTTTCTATTGTGGTATTGAATTTTTGGACATGTGGAATGCCTTATGTTTGTCCAATGCAATCCTTGTCAAAGGATTTTTCCCCCTTTTGGGAGACGGGGTAGGAAGAGGTATATTAATGTAAACTCATGTTTTTGTCTCTATCCAAAGTTGTGCTCAGGCTCCAGAGCACTTGGCTTGTTGCATGATGCCCTGCTATGGGTGACCATACCTTGAGCATTCAATTGTTTTAGGTAATTCCCAGGGTATGGTAAATATTTTTATTTTATATTTTTGAGAGCTGGAAGGTAAAAGTATAGATTCTGGTTTATTCCCATCTTCGTCAGGGGCTAGTTATAATAGCATTATTGCATCTTGAAACACCATTTTTGTGAGGGGTGTATGGTACTTTGATATGTGGTTCCGTTACATATATAGGGAACTAAGGACGAACGTGCAGTTGCAAATCTTACTGTAAATAATTGAAATTTGATGGCTTATTTTCATGGTCTGAGATTTGTTGAACATTTTTTCAAGTGCATATATATGTTGTAAGTCATTGCAAATGCCAAGTTCATATAATCTATTTGCATGCAGGGTTGGACGATGTCAGAATCACATCTAAATCCTGGTCGAGCAAGGTTTTATCCAGTTGATAATAGATGATATTCTCATATTCTCAGCTGGCTGCTGCTAGGTTTTGAGTGTCAAAGTTCTTGGGACTGCTCTGGATGTGAAATGAGTCAGGCAACTGAAGCTTAAAATCACCACGATGCAATGAGAACATACAATGCTCATGGAATCGTAGTAACATCCTTGATCCTCACAAAAGCCAAGTGAACTTTTTGCGGATGCTGTGCATGGATGGCCTTTAACATGATTGATATAGTTATAGCAGTTCTTAGCATGACTACATGACCACTTGAAATATCAATGCTCTTCTTTTTTCTCGATAGAAAATTACCAACGTGTGACTCTGTTCTTTCTATTGTCTTAGTTTTGTTCTTTATTCTTTTTGCAGTGGGAATTACTCTGTAGTATAAGCTTTTCAATTTCAATTTTGCAGCCGAGTTCAAGAACTTGTTGCACGTGTATCAGTGCAATTTCCATTTCGCATTCTTGTAGTTTTATTTGTGCAATATGTTTGATTAAGCTAGGTCCAAAGTATTTTGTAATTTTTTTTTCCTCGAAGCAGAAAGCATAAAGAATCATACTGTTTTGTTTGGTTTAAATTTGTAAGCTTGATTTCAAAGTAAAGGACTTTGATTGTATGAACTTAATCTGTATATATATTACTGTGTTACTCATGCATTGTATCAACCATTAGGGATGCTAATAGGTTTAGATTAACTTAATAAATTCGATTATAATTCAAATCAAACTAATTAATTTGGTTTCGATTGATTTGATTAATTGATTCTTTTATTTTAAAATTTGAATCAAAATAATATAATTAGTGTTGTGCATGATTCATACTATATGGGAGGACAAATGCTACAGCGTAGCCAAAATAGAGCGACTAGACGTAGGAAAAGACGAGTGAGGGGAGAGAATGGTTGATACACGAGAGAGACATTAACTTTTTATTTTTTTAAAAATATATTATATTGTGAAGTAAATGAAACAAAAGTAATATTATTGTTTTTTTGTCAAAAAAATTGTTGTTAAACATACTCCAACAAAACAAGAAACTTGATGATCTTATGCTAGCAAATCTATCTCTATATATTTGCTTTTATATTTATCATTAGCATATTTTGAGTTAATGAGGCAATTTATTGAGAAATAAATATTTATTATTATTATCATAAAATGGAATCCATGAGATATGAAATAGACAAAATTTCCAAATGAAAAAAGAGATTTAACAATAACGTGATAATGCAAAAAAAGAAACAATAACGTGAGAAAATGGGTTCAAATATATAATAATAGGGAGCAAAATGTGAAAATTCTACATATATATTTATATCTTCCTTTTGAGTGAGAGAGTGCATTTATATATTGAACAATGGTCCACCAAGTGATTTAATTTAATTGATTAAATAAAATATATAAATTATTATAAATCTTTTGATAGATCTCTTTGATTTTTATAGATGAAAAAATTGAGCATTTGTTAAAAAAAATTAGTGGATTTGGATTTTCTATGAGCCAAACTCTCTTCACTCCCGATTTCTTTGTTTCCTTCTCATTTCTCCGTAATCTATTTTATTTGTATGGCATCAACTTCCAAATTTGATTGTAGTATGAATTTGATGTCAAACAAATACAAAGATAAGTTGAAAAGAAAAATAAGAGACATTTCATCAAACACTTAGCCTATGTTTGGTTTAAAGGAAAGGGGAAGGAAAGAAAGTCAGAGGAAGGAAAGATGGTGGAAAGTGAATCTTTCCACTGTTTGGAACAACCTTAAAAAGTGAAGGAAAGAAAATTTTATGTGGACCCCACCCAAAAATCCTTTCCGCGCTACTTTGGACGGAAAGCGGGAAGAGCGACCAAAATTTTGGGCAAAAGGACAATAATGCCCTTCTCTTTCATCAAATTCTATTTGTCTTTTTGAATACCCTTCAAATCAAAATCCTTCAAAAAAATTGCTTGCTCTGGTTCTTGTTTACCTTCCAAAATCAAACTGGTCCATTTCATTTGTTCTACTTCCACAACCTTTCAGTTGCTTTGTAAGGTACCATCCCTATTCTTCCTTCTCATATGGGTTTCTTTGATGCCATTGAATAAAAATGTGTTGTTGTTGATCTTGTGCTTTGTATGTGTTCTTTGTCTACTTGGCACACATTATGTTGCTTTTGCTTCCTTGTAAATCATTTGAAAAGCTTTCTATTTTATTTTATTTTTTGAAAAATTTATGAAATCTAATGAAGTTTGTGTTGTTTGTGGGTTGTTGCTACTGATTTTTAACTTTGTTGTGATAAAGGATGATTGAATATTTTACACTTATTCTCTATCAAAATTGGTTCAACTGTCTGGAGATTTATCTTTGAAGACTGGTTGTGTTAAGGGTAGTACTAGTAGGAGCTAACTTTTCTACATCTATGCTACTGTGTTAAGTGATGCCATTGAGGGGAATGTTTTAATAGGTTTGCTTTGTTTGCTACGGATCTTAAATTGGTGTTTATGCTGGGTGATTACTTGCTGTCTTGGCTTGGGTAGTTTTCTAGCAGGGTATGGTATAGGAGTAGTCTTGTTTCATTTGGAGAAGAAAAGCCTTGTGAGTGGGATGGCACTAGACAAGTGGTGTACTGTGTATTTGTTTCAAGCATGCCTTATGCCCTCTTTAATATACTTTTCTTGGCCTTTTCCAAAAAAAAATAAAATTGGTCCAATTGATAGTTAGTCTTAAAATGGTCATTTTTTTATTTTGATTCTTCTATTATATATACTTTACTTATTTGAATGTGTATTGAAAAATATATCAAAACTCATTGATTTATTAAATGTATATTCATTGAAGGTTAACATTTATACTCTGATATGGAGTTTTTAATTAATAATGAAGACAAGTTTGGTGATGCATTGGATGGTATAAAGGAAGAGCAGTCCAAAATAAAACATTTAACTAATCTTGGCATGCAAAATTTAAGTCATTTTCGTCGAGGATTCGACAAACAACAGCGTCTTTGTTCTGTAGTCTTATTGTGCTATATTGTTCATGCGTTACATATGCTTCAAACAATGTCACATTTCATTCGTAGTCCAATTAGTCATGGAAGTCATGAAAGGGAGCGTAAACGTCTCGATTTAATGAGACAATTAGTACATACTGAAAAATGCCGAGACATAATACGAATGGGACCTGAGGCATTTATGTTATTGTGTCATAAATTGAGGGGAACTGGTTATGTGAAGGATACTATACGATCCACAGTTGAAGAACAAGTTGCTAAGTTCCTACACATCATTGGTCATAATGTGAAAAATCGCACCGTGTCATTCTTCTTCCGCCGTTCTGGTGAGACTGTTAGCCGTCACTTTCACAATGTTTTACGTGCCATCATTTCATTAGAAGATGAGTTCCTAGTCCAACCTTCTGGTAGGGATGTACCTCCACAAATATTAAACAATAGCAGATTCTATCCTTTTTTTAAGGTACTTTTGCCTTAAATTCACTTTAATATGTTTAGCCTCACAAATTCATCCTACAATTTCATCACTAATCAAATTGCGTATTTAATTTAATAAAAAGGATTGCATTGGAGCTATAGATGGAACACATATTCGGGTAAAGGTCCCAAGAGCGAAAGCCGCACGATTTCGTGGAAGAAAAGACTACCCTACACAAAATGTTTTGGCTGCGTGTAACTTTGATATGAAATTCACTTATGTTTTACCGGGGTGGGAAGGCACAGCATCTGACTCTAGGATTTTGAAAGATGCTTTAAGTAGGGAAGACTCTCTAAAAATTCCTGAAGGTTAGTAGTCTATTAATTTGATTTGACTATTAAGTATCACAATTTAGAATTATAATAGTTAACACGTCAAATAATAAATTATATCACAACTTTTGTAGGAAAATATTATCTTGGGGATGCCGGTTTTATGCTAAAACGTGGGGTGCTTACACCTTATAGAGGTGTTCGTTATCACTTGAAGGAATATTCTACTCGCAGCCCGCAAAATTCTAAGGAGTTGTTCAATCATCGCCATGCTTCACTTCGAAATGTTATTGAGAGATGTTTTGGAGTACTAAAGAAAAGATTTCCAATTTTATCTACTGGCACCGAACCCTTTTACTCATTTGAAGTCATGACAGACATTGTACTTGCTTGTTGTATATTGCATAACTTCTTAATGGGTGTTGATGTTGATGAGACCTTAATTGCTGAAGTAGATCGTGAGTTACTTCAACAAGAGATTGATAGATCCCAACCACAACAACAACGTGATGATGACTATAGATTGGGAACAATTTTAAGGGACGATGTTGCTATCAGAATGTGGAATGTTTATCCAATATGATAACACTATATAAGTAATATGTATTTCTAATGTGTTGTTTTTTTTTTTGTGTAATGTGACTACATGTGTAGAATGTAGTACAAAACTTGTGTTCTATTTGTGTATGGTTTTGGGAAATTACATGAACATGATTATGTTGTAGTAGAATTATCCAGTGGTATGCATTACTAATATTTCTTAGTTTACTCATGTTATTTTTGTGGATGAATTTCTCATAAGCTAATATTCATATGAAAATGGATACATCAACTTGTGTCCTTTTGAAATTTATATGCAGCTACTACAATGCCAAAGGGAAAAACCACTCCATCAGATTCTAATCACCCTGGTAGAGATAGCCTACAATGGAATGATGAAATGGATCAAATGTTGTTGAATGCTTTGGGTGAAGAGGCAAATAAGGGAAATAGGCACGATGGTGCTTGGACAACACAAGCATACAACAACATGGTCGAAGCCTTAAGATCTACAATTGGACCAAATATCACAAAGAATCATATAAAGAATAGAATGAAGACACTAAAAAATCATTTTGCTGAAGCTTACGACTTGTTCCATAGCTTAAGTGGATTCTCTTGGAATTCAATAACTCGAAAATTTGATGCTGAGGACGACGTCTGGGAAGAGCTGATTAAAGTAATTAGCATTCTTATCCTTTATTTGATCACTTGACTTTTATGTTAATTATAAGTACCAAATTGATCACTTGTCATTTTTACCTTTTATGTAGGGAAAGCCACATGCTGCAAGATGGAGAAAAATGCAAATTAAGCATTATGACATCTTGACTGAGTTATTTGCAACTGATAGGGCAAAAGGAAATGTTGCGAAAACAGCTAAGGAAAGGAGGAAACAATGGGAGAAGGAGAATATTGACTTGAATAACTATTTTGAAGATACAGAAATGTATGTGCCAAATGTTGGTATGTTTGATGAAAACCAATTTTCACCCCCCAACTTTGAGGATGCTAGTCCACAAAATGGTCAAACAAATCCTAGTGGCTTAAATACTTCAAGGGGTACAAAACGGAAGAGAAATGTGGTTGAGTTAGTTGAAGATCAATATGAGCGAATGAATGAAAGTATCATGACAATTGCTGAAGCTTTGAAAGAGGGAAATTCTGTTTCTAAGGAGCTGCACCAAGTTGCAGAGCGTCAAGTTGAAGTTGCTGAAAGACAAGTTGCAGTCATTGAAAAACAAGTTGAAATTGCTGAAAAACAAGTTACTGTGATACAACAAACTCGTCCTCGTCATTATTCAGAATCTGATGTATGGGATCTTTTAGAGGAATTAAGAGTCACAGATCCATTTCGCATGAAGGTTTATAACCATTTATGTGATAATGAGCACAAAAAACGTAAGCTTTTTGGCGTACCACCTCATATGAGAGGAGAAGCTCTCATTCAAATGATGACTGATGCAGGTATATTTTGTTAAGAGCATTGGTAGTGCTCCTTTTTTGGTCCTATATATTTAGGACATCATGTGATGCCTTTACTAATGACAGCCTATAACGGATTGCTTTTTTGGAGTGGTTGTGGATATGCTCTTTTGTTGGGATTGTATATATTTAAGGCATCATATGAGACCTTATTAATTTATGACTTAGTCTATATTAATTATCATTTTGGGATATATATGACTTAAGATGGAAATTATTAGTTTTTATGACTGGAGATGCATGGTAACCTGTGACTTTTGTTGTTATGCTACTTTTGAATATGCTTTGGAGTCTGCTATCCCTTTTGGTACTATATTGATGATTTTGATGATGGAGCCTTATACCATCCTTCAGAGGTGTGCATTCAATAGAAACTGAAAGGTTTGAGTCATCTCCCTTTGTTTACAAGTTTTTGTATTATACTATATTTATATACACAATGTTATATTTTATTATTACACTAAATAAATTTATAGATTTTTTCACACTTTGACACAATATGTTCTGCAGTCACAGTTTTTATATATGCATTTTGCAAAGGATAATAACAATGAGCTAGTGGTACAGGCCTTGAATATATTTTAGAGTTCATTAATAATCTATACCTCATATTTATGTCTTATAGTAATTTCATATTAGACTTTTTATGCCTTGAAGCTACTGTGGAGATTTTATATTGGCAAGGGGTCTAAGTGAAAGTGGCGTAGTCTTTTTTTACTGCATAATTTTCTGCATAAACTCAATTTGATGCAGTTAGATATTTGAAAGAAATTTGGTTGAGGCTTTGAAAGAATAAATTGAGAGTCTTGTTGATTTAAAAACACTGAACTTTTATGCTCATGATGTTTAATCATCTCAATGTGTTATAATAGTAGTAACTAATATATGGTTTGAATGTAGGTGCTTTCACCTCTAGTGCAATACAAGTAGAAGTGCAACAAGCAACTGGAGCTATAGTGCAAAGATGTGTATACTAATATTGTGTAACTAGACTGTCATTTATGTTTAATTTGCACTATAACATGTAGTGTAATTGGCCAATATATGCATCATAATACTCAAACTCAATATTTATATATAAATAGAATGATGTTGCTTTAGCACTAACTCATCCAAGATTTCAATTTTATCTATGAGGAATTGAACAACTGGTTCAATTGAGGGGTACATTGCTTGAGCATTATCTTTTTTTTTGAGAAGGCAAAAGAAATAATGTATTAAAATTATGGTACCAGAGAGGTACCAACAATTGAGTTACAAGAGACATTACAACATGGTTTATCCCACCCAACTACTAGCACCACCTTGATACAAATACAAGGAAGCCAAGTACAAATTTATTAAAGAATGAAATGAGACACCTTTCCTAAAAAAACCAGAGCTGACAGGAATGAAAGAAAATTGAAAACACAGCTTGAACCACACCTTATCAGAGCTAAAAAAAATAAGAGAGCATCTTTGAATGTTATTCTCAAACAAAATAATTCTTATTATTCACACTCTAGTGCACACCTGCTATAAGAAATTTGCAAATTGCAGCATATCTATGTTGATATCTAGCTGAACAAATGAAATTTTTGAGCATTATTAATTTAACTTAATAAAAATTAATGCTATAAAAACTGCTAATTTTATTTTATTGAAGATAAGTTGACATATTTTATCTTAAAGGAATACAAAAAATATAATTTCAATATTAAGCTTGTGTCTAACTTTTATTTTTTTTCTTTATTATTTAAAATATATTTTATTCTCTTCACCCTCTTTAATATTTATATAAGGTTAGTTTTGTCATTTCACAAATGTACCTCTTCCTTTCCTTATCACTTTCCATCCTTATCACTTTCCATCCAAACAACAGGAGAAAAGAAAGTTTTAACTTTCTTTCCTTCCACTTTTCCTTGTACCAAACAACTAAGACAATCCTTCCACTTTCTACTATCTTTCTTTCCTTCCACTTTCTTTCCTACCACTTTCTTTTCCAAACCAAACATAGTGTTAATATCTTTGTGAGCTGTAAATACTAATTAAAACTTTCTTTTAAGTGGTGAAATTAATCAACATACAAAAGGTAAGTGTACAAGTTGTCATAGTTGTTGGTAAATGATGACTAAATAATCACCACAGTATGACTCAACCCAATAGAGTAAAATTTGTAAAAATACTTCCAAGTTCTTCACGATCGGCAAAAGTCCTAAATATAGCGGTTAAAAAGAATTTTAGGTGTCCAAAGTTTATTATTAAGTAATTACTATATTATTTGACTTGATTATATCTAATAAAATAGGACATTAATTAACCCAATTTTTACAAGCCTAAAAACCACAATTAATTGAAGCCACGAGAAATATTAGAATTGTTTTAGCATTATTCAGTAATCCTGGCGACGAGGTGCATGTTTGTTTTTTAGTTGTAAAACAGACATTTAGAGTAAAATAAAATTTACAAAAACATTCATATTTTTTTTGTGTAAAATTAAGCTTACGAATCATTAAATTTATTTCATAATTCATACATCCTATTTTAAACTAATCCAAACATGGCTTTGTGGTTGGCTGTATATGAAATTTGTGAAGTTGCTTTAGGTTGCTTTTCCACTGTGTTGTGCTGTGTTCTGTTATGTTGGTATGGTGCTTTCCCTTTAACCAAAGAACATTCTGCATGGAAGGATGTGCATCCCGATACAAATTAAAGAGAGCAGCTTTTTTCTTTTCACGCTTTTTTTTTTGGATTCATTTCCATGTTCCACCCCAAAAATAAAAAGCAATCGCTATTTCATACAAATAAAATATATTTCTTAACAGGAATGTTTTACTTGTTAATAATTTAAAATATTTAATAAGTTACATGAAATCATTTAGTTGATGTCTTTAAATAGGAGTACTAATAATTTACACTAGTCAGAAAAAAATTCGTTTTATTTAAATTATATTTTCTTACAAAATATTAAAATTAAATAATTAAAATATAAATGTACATTAAAAAGATCACGATTCTTCTTGCCCGAGTGGACCCCATTCTTCTTTTTTCCTCCTTTTCAAAGCAAGGCGTGCTTGCAAGTTTTGTATAATTATTTATGGCTAGAGAATGATTCATGATAGTGAAATTGAGATATTATATTTATACAATAAAATTATGTACTAGTAATAATTAATATAATTCTTTTTTCATATTATTTATTTGCATTTTTATATTTCTTTGTCTAAAAAATGTATGAATAGATTTTGTTGTAAAAGAAATTCATGGTGATCGATAAAACAATTTTAATTTACCACAAAAAAAATTGTGACGATTTACACACTTTTTTGCATACTTTTATCTATAAATAAAAAATAAAACATATTTTATTTTATTTTTTAAAACCAATATAAAAAATGTAAAAAAAATATAATATCTATATTATTTGTGATTATTTATTATATTGTGCCCTAGTGTCCATGCGGATAAGGTGCCAACTGACATAGACACCAAACTACGTTTGCACGTAATACAATCAACATTGTTTTGTTTAAAAATTTGTGGACAAAAACCTTTTAATTCAGTTGTTGATGAATTATTCATTGATGTTTTTGAATTTAGACTTATGTAGCTAGCAGGCATATAAGATAAGTCATCCCGTAATAATGTAAGTAAACAAAATAACTGACAATCGAAGATTTCAATTGCCTGTATAGCAAAACAATGTCCCGAGTCTCCTCCACCTCACGCACTTACTGTGCTTATCTTTCATTAATTAACGTTGAGAAACATGTTATATATATATATGATGATATAATATTGTATGAATATTTTAAAATAAGAATATTAGAACCAGTAAAATCAGTATTAATCATATAACTATGCATAAATAGTTAAAATCTAGAAAAAAAATATATTTAATCTTATATGTTTGTTGAAAAAAAATCATGCAAATTTCTTTAGAAATATATTTATATAATTTTTGAATATTTTAATTTGGATCTTTTATATGATAAAAGTTTAAAAAATCAATATATTTGTCTCTCTTATTTTTACGTTAAAATATTTATCGGATGTGGTCACGCGGATTCATTCATTTACACCGGAAGTTAATTAAAATCGTGTTCTGTAAAAGGTGTAATTAATATGAAACAGCATGCTTATGATACGTATTACGTAAATGTATATTATAATTAAAAGAGTAGTGCGAGGGAAAACAAAGTTGCTCTCAAAAACTTTACAAGATTAATAACTTATTTGTTAACCCCAATCATTTTTTAATGAAAACCAGTTAACAATGTTATTTAAAATTTATTGGTCAGTTAGGATGATGCAAGGTCTCCTAATCAGTTGAAGTTAGAGTGCAAAAACTTCCTTCCGCCACGCACGGTCCAGACATAGAATCCAAGCTTTTAGGTGAAGACAAAAATCCAACGCAAATTAAAGCTGATTTCGCATTTTTCTTTTTTACTTCTCAATGTATATTTGGTTTTACGTACTAATATATTCTTCCTTCCCTTGAGTACGTTTATATATCGTCTAAAATTAATGCTAAAAGATTTACTATTTGGAGCAAGAAAATAAATCATTTTTTACCGCTTGAAAAATGATGTCATAAGGTCCTACATATGATGCAGCAGCAGCAGCAGCAGCGGCATCAGCACAACAGAAGCAGAATTTGTAAGGTGAAAGAGAAAGTAGCATAGAAAGACCCTATGCAATTCTATTAATACATACATACATATGGTACCTGAGAGTCTATTCATTGCATAGATTCCATGTCCTCATCACTTGAATGCTAGCTAGGTTGATGAGAGAATTAAACACCACTCAGAAACTAATTAAAACTTGACGCAATGCAAATGCAAATGCAATTTTCCTAAACTAGAGCACATGATATAGATCGATGGAGCTACTAAATGGTGGGTTTATTCTTAGTCTTAGGTAAAGAGAACTCAAACAGATCAGCCAGGAGAGAATTATATTGCAAGAGATGATGATTAGAGAGATACTATAGTGGAATTGATGAAGAAAGTCAACAAACACTTGCGGCTAGGCTAATAATTAATCATACGTAGGGATGGAGTATATATAATAATAAAGCAGAAAGGGTGAAGGAAGGATAATTATAATTAAGGTGGTGGTGGTGCAGCAGTTGTTGGGGGATTCTTTTTGGCGAGATTGTGCTTATTGTTATGCATCCAAACCTTGAGCACTCTTCTCTTGACCCCAATCTCTTGGCAGAACTGTTGCACAACAGACTCCTCTTGCTTCTGGATTTTCCAACCCACCTTCTCAGCAAAGTTGAGCATTTTGTCCTTCTGCTCCTGGCTGAACTTTGTCCTGAACCTTTTCTTCACTAGCTGCTGCTGGGAGCTGATGGGTCTACTACTAAGCTGCACCATTCCACCACCACCACCACCATCTTCTTGTTCATCAGATTCTGAAGGGAGGTGGTGCCCAATTCCTCCAATGTTGTAGGGCATTATCATCTGGTGTGGTGGGACACTTCTAGCAGCTGTAGGGTATCCCAGAGCCTCAGGTGGGAGGAGGTTCTTGTGAGGGCCTAGAATGTGTCTTCTTCTGTTGATGTTGAGGTGGTGGTAGTCACATGAAGGCTCACCCTCCACTTCCTTTCTGTGGAAGTTTCTGTGGCAATGACAGGCAGAGCAGTTCAGTGCCTCTATGGTCCCTTCTTCTCCACTTGGCATGAACTCACCACACCCATCAGTGGCATTCCCTCCCATGGCTGCTGCATGGTTCTTCAGGCATTCTCTGTACCGAACTACTTTCTTGTAGCTTCCAAGTCCATGATCCTCCTCCTGCTGCATGGTAGGTATGCCATTTGAAGGTGCCGTGGAGGATATAATGTGGTTATGGTCATGGTGAATCATGAGTCCGTGACCATGACCATTACCATGTCCATATGTAGTACTGCTGTTTATTGGGATTGGGATTTCGCCTTCTTGACTCGAAAGTTCCATTCTTTCCTAGCCTTGGAGACTTACCAAAAAAGAAACAAACAAAGGAGATCAGCTGGGTAATGTCAAAATGATTGCAAAGTTTCACCGCTAGCTAGCTTGGAACACATGTGAAGCAAGAAAGAGAGTTTTGTTCGTTATGATGAGGTAACTAACTAGCAAAAAAATCAAGAGTTAATGGTGTTGGAAGGCACCCAGCTCATTATCTTCAGGTGAATTAAGAGAAGAAAGCAACAAACTCAGAAGTAGGGCACACAGGAGAGAGCCTTTTAAGCAAACAAGACACTTTCCCACTCTGGGTATTTTCTAATTTCTATCTATCTCTTCAAAAGAGATAGAGAGAGAAACAAACTAAATGTCTCTATGTCTCAGCGAGAAGATCATATTCATAATCAATGAAGACAGCTACAAACAAACCTTGTAGCTAGCTAGCTTTCTTCTCTTTAATTAAACTCAATTGGAGATGAAGAAGAACAACAAGATAGAGCAAACCTTATGTTGTAGACATGGTTGGTTAGAAGAAAAGAAAAAAGATGATTTGGTTAAAAGAGAGTAGAATTAGAGTAATAGAAGGAAGTAGAAGATGAAGGAGAGAGAGAGAGAGCTTTGGAGGTGGATTTTGGTAGTGAAGCACTAAACAGGAGCTGCTTATAGAGGTGGTGTGGGAGGACAAAAAAGCAGATTTTAACAGACAAAGAGGAATGCACAGTTCAGTTTTAGGAGAGGGAGATTCAGATTAGAGAACCCCCAAAAAAAAAGTGGGGGTGCTTGCTTTGCTTTGCTTGCACTATCAGCTATCGAGTTTACGCCATATAGAGGGGAGCAGTGTGTCAGATAGTGGTGAGGACAAAAGATGGCAGAGAGAGACAGAAAGACAGAGAGAGAGAGAGAGAACCTTTCTCAAATTGAATTAACTGAAAGAAACGTTCTTTCAAAGTAAATATGCTAAACTTCCCTTCTTTATGTTATGTATGCCGAATGCTCCCTTCTGATCAATATTTTCTTCTTATTCATAATTTAAATTGATTATAGTCACACCTCTTCTTCCTACCAAAACCCTGAACTCATTAAGCAAACCCCACTAAACTAAATAGGATAACGAAATGGGGGACAAAGTTAGACATGACCATAAATATTTGCATCAAGTTCGTTAGAAAGCCATTAACTTCAAAACAACATTTTAGTCGTCTTTCTAAAAGCTATACTTCAGGTGAACATGCTTCTTCTTTTTTTTTTAAGAATTGAATTCTATTTGAATATAAATGTTTCCACTTGAAATACCAATCTCCCTTCTCACGTTTAAAAACTATAAATGCTAAACTTAAGTAGGTTAATTAGATGAGAGGGAGGAGAAAATAAAAACTACAAATTCATCAGTGCTTTACTTAAGAAAAAAAAAAAGACAGTATTTTTCTCTATGTTTGTACGTTTAACCTTTACTGTACGAGTTACTGGCCATACCAAAAATTTTACATGAAAACTTCACAGATGGAGTTGTTTAACATTTTTTGGTGTACCTCTCTCTTTTTTCTGTCATTCATGATCGATCTGTGTGTGCATAAGTGTTTTGGCCCTTAGTTTTGAATGTGAAGAATTGATGGATTTAAGTGTGCCATTAGAGGCAACGTACGGTTATTTGTTTTGTGTGTCCTTTTGATCCAAATCCTTTTTACAAGACATAACTCGAGTTATGTTCCTCCATCCATCATTAAAATATCTCTTATTAATTAATTCCTTAACCATCCAAAGGGTCTTTGACTTTGAGTACACCTCAATCTCATCAAGGGGAAATTTTGCGAAATAATTAAATTAAAGTTGGTGATGATATGATACCATGCAAAAGTTAAATGCAGTACGCTCAGTAGAGGCGTTAATTAATTAGGTCTTATGCAGAACTTAGAATGATCGTTAGTGGCATTCTTCCTTCAGGCGCCAGCATTTACTACTTAGGGAACTATGTTACTCCATCGTGTTTTGTTTTTCGTAATACAGAGGCGAGGCCCTCCAATCTTTGCGACATATATATAACAAATTATTATTTCTTCTGTATATATTTGCTTGTGGTGTTGTGTCAATAAATAGTTCGCTCAACATGTCAATGATGTTCCTTTGGAATACAAACAGCATTGAATTCCATTCAGATTTATCACATGTGAGAGAGAAACACAGAGAAGCAGGCAGAGACCATGCTAAATGATGCTTCATCTAGCTTGTCAATGTTATAAATTTAATTGGTAATCAATTAATCTTCTGTAAAATCTTTTGATGATTCTTTTACCTTAAGTAATAATTAACTGAGTTCAAATTTAATTATCGGTTTTTCTATTATATTAAAAGTATAACATTAAATGTTATTAATATTTAGACAATCATATGTGCATTTACTTATAAAGGTACGTACGGCATTTTTCAAATATTTATTGGCACACTATATAACATGCAGATAAATTCTATAGTTACCGATATATTTTAAATTTGTCACGAAGCAGTTATGACGATCGATATAAGCAAAAGTTTAATATATTTATCATGTTGATTACTGCTGTATTGTGTTTTTAATACTGTGATGAAGAAAAAGTTACCAGTACGTCACGGTTACTCTGTAAAGCTGTTCTTTACTTCTTTACATATTCTACTGGGAAGTAGGAAAAGGATTCTCCTTTTCATCATATATTTGTTTATGAATCATCCAAATCGCTTTATTCTTTTATTATCCTTGCCTTTATTCCAGTCTCTACACCACATTTAAGGCTTTATCCATCTTTACAATTTGTTTTATCTATGTTGTCTCTTCTTCTAGTAATTCTGCATGGATATTACTTTTCCTTTGTTGCTTTTCTTTCTACTTTTTGTCTTAGACAAAATTATATATTCTCTATTTCTTTTCTCTTTTTGCAATTTGTTCAGAACTACTCAGATGTATGATGCACTTAAAGAAGAGAATTTTTTTCTCCGTTAATCAAACACATTAGAGTTAGAAGGATCAAATACAATTAGAAGTCATATATATATATATAATTCGATTTTTGGGTGGAGTTTCACTTTGAAGCCACTAGCTAGTTGGATTAAAAAGAGATATACATGCATGCAGTGACATGTAGAGCTCAAATTAAGAAGATATATATAATTTGAATACGGAGTTTATATAAATTTTAATTAACAAGAAATGAATTACTAACATCTTTTAGTTTTTACCTTAGACAAATTAAACATAGGAGTAGCTAGCTAATTTGGTTATGGTGTTGGGTTGCTGGGTCCACATGAATAAACAGTGTTGATGACAGATGACAAAGCCTTGATCACAATTTTCAAGATGCTTCAGACCCCTCCAACTCCAATTGCCTTCCTTTTTCGTTTGGGGAAACATGTATTTGCCCCTCTCTTCTCAACAGTCAACACTGAACAGTGTGCTTGGACACAGAAAAAAAATTAAATAATATATTTACACGTTTTCATTTTAAACTTCAAAATTTTCACGCCTGAATTCATAACTTTTTTAAATAGTATTTGTAATTTTATTTTATCATACGAATTCCCTTTCCGAATTTATATCATTTTTTATTTCTCACACAATAAATATTTTTTAATACTTATTTTTAAAATATTTTATAAATAATTAAGCACACATTTGTTTAAGTTTTGTTTTCACGCACAAACCCCTTATTTGTTAGACAAAATCACCGTTAATACATGTTAAGAAGTTTGTGTATATTGATATTAAAAAAAAAAAATTTAAAATATTTTACGAAAGTATAATAATCCACTTTTGAAAATTTTCTGAAAATGACCATTGATATAATTATTTTTTAAGAAAATAAAGAAAAGAACCTTAAATTAAAAATAGACTTTTGAGCTAATACTCTTCGGGTTTAATTGAATTTGTCTTTTCCAAGAGGATTTTCAGTTTATCTGTATAAAGTTCTAAAAAATATTATTAATATTTATAAAAAATAAAAATGACAAAGATGTCATAAATTTAAACATTTCAGTCGAAATGACTTTTAACTTAGTTGAATCCAAACTTTTCTTTTGTATCAGTTTATATATACGTGGGTTAATATTATGATGATTATGTCATATATGTATATGTATATATATATATATATATATATATATATATATATATATATATATATATATATATATATATATATATATATATATATATATATATATATATATATATATATATATATATATATATAAAGGAATAAAATAATTTAAAACTGTCCATAAGCATTAATTCAAACGGTAAAAGACATATACTGTTATGCGCAGAGCAGTTGTCCAATCCCCCAATTGCATCAAAGTAACCAGTGAAGATTGCACGAGTACACAATAACACAACAACGAAATTTAATTTATAGAACCGGTTCATAGCAGGAGCATACACAACAATTTAAACTTTTTAAAAAGGGACATAAATTAAATAACATGGGACGGGCTAAGACAAGTTTTTTGGATCATTACATTATGGTGGGATATCAATTAATTTCTATTAAAAAATTTAAAGTTGATTGTCTATAGTGGGTCTCCTCTCCCCCAAATCACACTTTTTTTAAGAAAAAAAATAGGCCATATATATAGTTACTGTATGAAAAAATGTTATCATACAAAAAATAACAAATGAAATATACTATTATCTTTAACTGTAATTCAGAGTGGATAATAGTAAAAAAAAAAAAAAGTTAAATGGCATAGTAGCTTTGTTCCTCTTAGAATAAGAAAAGGGTAAGTGTTCCAATCCTATCTTCTAACTTTTATTATTTTCATTTTGTTTTCTATTTTTAAAAATCTATGCATTTAGTTCATTTACTTTTAAAATTTTGTGCATTTTATCCCTAATGTGCCTCAACATGACTATGTTACATCAATATCCATGTATTACAACATTTGTATTTGAGTGTCACGTCAACCATCAACGTTAACATGTCATTGGTCAATTAACAACAACAAACATTCAAGGCAAAAAATTGTGAAATTTAAAAAATAAAGGGTAAATATGTGAGGAAAAAATGCTATGACAAAATTCTGAGTATGGGTAAAAACAAGAGAAAAAGAATGTGCAATTAAACCAAAATTTTATTCTACTCTGCAGTTAGATTGAATATTTACATTCCAACTTAAAATCTATTGCAAGTAAATAGAACCATACCACCTGTCTCCTTCTTCCCAAAAAAACAGAGAAAAAAATATTATTTTAGACAACAAAGTGAGAAATTATAAATAATTATTAAAAAAATTAGCAATTAAGACCTATATGTTGTTGGTCTTTGTAAAAATGAATTTGATCCCTTTAAATAAGGTTTACTCCAATGTGATAGTGGTCCAAAAAAATTTAGCATTATTAGATTCAAATAATTTTATAATTTGTTATCCATATGAATGAACTAAATTAAATCCTTAATTAGTTTTAAATTATTTGTTACATCCTTAATTATGGATAAAAAACACGTCCTCGAATTTTAAATTAGCGACTTTTAACTTTTTTTAAAATAAATAATAATCCTCAGTTTAGATTTGTAAAATTAAATTAATACCAAATATTAAAAGCTAAGCCCATACATATATAAGATAGTGAATATGTCTTAAATTGAAGCTAGAAAAACCCATAGAACAATATCTTTTACATCATTGGGATGATTCAAAGTTAGGTTAGTGTTGATTACTCGCTTATTCTTTTCTTTTAGCAAGCAGACAAATGAAAGGAATATTACATAAAGAGTAGTAGATGTTCCCAATGAAAAGTTAAAACTTTTTTTTCTTACATTAAAAAGCAAATTATTCAATGTCCAAAATAAACAAGAAAAGCAAAGCAAAATATTCTTGGTCAACTAGATCCTCTTGATAATTTTAAAAGATTTGGTGCATTTTGCTTTTCTACAAGATGATGTTTCTTCTTCTAATCATCCTACTCTACAGCATAGTACTGTTTTCCTAGATGCCTTGTCTTAGGAAACAAGTGGTACCTTTGTTAAGGCAATGATATTTTCCATTAACGAATGAGATTACTTAAATTGGCTTCGTTTTCCCGTTCGGCTTTGGATGATTTGCTTTGGACATGCATGCTTGTGATGATGAAGACAAGTTATAATAATTCATTTCCGTTTAAAGCTAGAAACACATGTGATTTTAAATCATAGAGCAGTGTTTGCTAATTTGGAGTTTTCACTTATTTTATTTTGTGTGTAGGTGGGTGGGGGGCGGGTGTTGTTTGGGGTTGCAAAGCCTTTATGTCCTAAGCACTCAATCAACAATGTGCATGCATGTGGTTCGGCAAGGCAACAAAGTACTCTCTCTCTCTCTGCAGGTCACCACCAAATATATCATTCTTGCTATCTTCCCACTCATGGACGACTTTTCTCTTTCAGGAAAGGATCATTTTACACTCTTTCAAAAGCATAATATGCAGACTTTGCTTTGCTTCCTTATGTTTCAAATTTTCAGATCAGATATCAGTAACCCAATTTCTTTCCTTCCACTCTGAAACTGCCAGACTGGACTATCATTCTACTGATCATTATTCTTCTTTCATACTACTATTAATTAAAAAATCAAAAATAAAGAAAATAATATCTTTTTCCCATGGTCAACATTTCTATAATTAGCAATTTAGCATTGAGATACAAAATTTAGACAAATTAAGCACCCACTGTAGTAGGCCATCAATAAATTCATTAATGCTGCATGGCTAGTTATTTTCAAGCTCAGGCTCAGGCATGTCTCTATCATGTGCATAAAACTCATTGATTTGGACTGTGCTTTCTGTCGCGGTTTGGGACCTCACTGCTTAATGCTTATGAGTTATGATAAAATCTGTATGTGTTTCTTTTTGTTTTTTTTTTTTTTAAAGAAAAAATAAGACTGAAAAGCAAGGACTAGCCGTTGGGAACATTCCCACTGCTTTTAATTTTTGTCTCAAGTAAAGAGAGTGAGTAAATAAGACCCGAAGGGCACCCCCACCCCCACTTTCTACGTGGCCAAGGCATAAGATTCAAAGTAACGCCACGGCCAATCAACAAATAAATATTATTATGAGCACAAAAAAATAATAATAAAGACAATACTTTTCCTTGTACACGGCTCTTTTATATCCCTTCCACTTTAATTTCTTATCCAACTACCATGAGGGAGATCGAATGTGACAAATTAAATTGAATGAGAATATTAGGAAAGAAATTAAGGATCGAATCCATGTCGTTACAACTTTATTTGGTCATCGATATTCCATATTTATGTATCATACTTTCGCATAAAGTTTTCTTCAAATTATAGAAATTTATTTTGAGAAAGACTTTTCTAAATATTATCAAACCAATTAATGCAAAGTTCCCTTCTAGTATTGGGAACTAATAAACACCCAAGACTGGCCGGATGCGATATGGCAAGTTCGATCATTTGCTAGCAAGATTTGAAATTAAGGTCTGTTTCGTCACTTTTTTTTATTTTATATTTCTATAGATTACGTCCATGTAGTCGACCCCACTTAATGGGATAAGGCGTTGTTGTTGTTGTTCTATAGATTACGAACAATCGTAATTGCAGTCGCATACACATTACAAGCTAGACGTTGTAGCTGAACTTGTCGTGGTGAACTGTTTTTAAAACCTTGCTTACTAGGTTGATCAACGATAATGTTTTCTCAGCCAAGAAAAATTTGTATATTTCGACTTCCTTTAGAAAGATTAAGCACAATTGTTGTAAAGTCACGCATAGTCAAATAACAGTTAAGCCACAGTTGAATCTAGCTAACAAAAGATTCACATTTTGAAACTTATTATCGATAATATGAATTTAATTTTAATGAAGTATATATATATAAAGTCTTATTAAAATACTAAAAATCCTTTAACATCTCCTAACAATTTTTTTCCATAAATATCAACTTGAGATTGAACTCTTAATCACGTATTTAAAAAATAAGATTATCTATCAACTATCGCATGCATGAATTTAGTAGTTTTATATATATCATTATTGAATAATAAGTTTTGCCCGTTCAATCATAGTTTTATTAAAAATCTCCATTGTAATTGTAAATAATAAAATAAATGCTCTCGCACTTATTATGGATGACGATTTTTTTCTTATTATATATTGATAATTTTAGGCGTAAGTTGATTCCTTACAGGTTACGCATTAGATCAGACCATCTAACAAATTTGTCTCAATAAATATATTAAATACCAATTTGATAGACGACGCAGGATCTTGTGTACGAAGTAGGCTGTTTTGGAATGGAAGGAGAGTAATGTAATGTAATGTATATGATCAAATTACATGATGGATTTTGAATTTGCTTGATGTGTGTTATATTTTGAATGCATATCCCGACGAAAATGTGGATGGAATTATCTTATCTAGATTTTAATGATAAGCTCGAGTGGTGCATGAGAGAGAGAATAGGTGATGGATTTGAGACACTGACCACTTTGATTCAGTTGGGGGACCATAAACTACTCAAACCCCAGTACTTGATACGCTCATATTGCATTTATGCTAAATGAAGAAAAACATGACCAGTTTTATCTATACATATGAAGTCATTTATTGAGAATGAACTAGAGACCATGACCATTCACTTGATATTTTAATCTCTCTTCTTTCCCTCCACACAGGCAAGACCAACTAGAGTCACAAATCCGTCGAGGTTAGTCATTAATACTTTGATCAGTTCCCTTGTCCTTTTGTTGTGAGTTCATGTATTTCTTATTACTAGTGTACAGTAGTATTTTCTAAAATATTCAATATGATTTAAAACACGTCAAACATTTACAAACCATCCTAACTATAAATTTCTTGTAGATAGTATTTAAATATATTGTATTTTCATTCATATTTTAATTATTTACTGACATTGTACATGCCCATATAGATAAGACAGCGAATTACCGATGTACCAAACCTAAACGTCCAATGCTAACATTCAAGATTACAAAGTATTTTATACAAATGTGATTTGTCTGAACTGGATGTAGATATATTTGAGGTAGATTGTTGATGTACCTTAGATGGATGAATGATCGAGTGATGAGATAAACTCTCGAACAGAGCTAGTTTTTTTGTGCTGGATAGTCAAGGTCTGAATTATCCTAAAGTTGATCAAGGCTCCAATGCAATTTAAACACTGTAAATAATGGGTTGGTACTCATCCCAGCACTTAAGTCAATAATGATCCCACAAGAGTAATGATATGTATTAAATGAGTACGAGCTTACAATGATATATATATATATATATATATATATATATATATATATATATATATATATATATATATATATTGACATAAAGAGACTTATATTATTTTATGAAGAATAAGTGAATCAATACAATAAGAGATTCTCAGACCTTTGTGGTGAAGAAATTTTTTACGCAAGCGTATCATGGCTTCAACAAGGTGTTTTTCCTCCACAATTAAACAATATTGATATTGTCTTGATTTTTAAAAAGGATAATCCTACACCCATGAAGGACTTGAGGCCTATTTCACTTGGTAATATTTTATATAAAATTGTTTCCAAAGTCATTGCTAACAGATTGAATTTTTTTTTTGCCAAATATATATTTTTTTAGAGCAATATGCTTTTGTTGAGAGCATGTCTATCCTTAATAATGTATTTGTAGCCATTGAAAATATTTGACAAATTTGGTAAATTTGTTCTTAAAATTGATATCAGTAAAATATTTGACAAAGTTGATTGGAGTTATCTTTAGGTTATTTTGGCTAAATTTATATTGGATTTTGATGACCAATGGATTACATGGATGAGGATATGTTTTGCTTTTGCTAATTTTATCATTCTTGTTAATGGTGATGGAGTTGATCCTATTGTTCTTGATAGAGAATTTCAACAAGGTGATCAAATACTACTTTATCTTTTCATTATTTGTATGGAGGATCTCTCTTGTTTACTCGAAAAAGCATAAGCATGAGGGAGTTCCTATTCTTGTATATCTTTTATTTGCTGATAATTATTTTTTGTTTTGTAAGACAAATGAAAAGGGGGTTGAATCTTTATATGCTATTCTTGATGAAATTGAATTTGAATTGACTTCTGGTCCAAGAGTCAACCTTCAAAAGTATGAAATTTTCTTTAAAAAATACTTTTCAAAGCACTCGTAATTTCATCTTCAATTTCCTTAATGTCTCTAAATGTTTAGGCACATGCAAATACCTTGGTCTACCCTCTTTGGTGTGAAGAAAGAAAAAAGCTATCTTCAACTACTTGAAGGATCAAATTTGGAGAAAGATCCGAACATTGGTCATCTAAGCATCTCTCAAAAGGTGACCAAGAAGTTCTCATCAAACTAATGCTCATGCTATCCCTGCATATTGTATGAACACTTTTTGACTTTGTAGCACTTTGTGGGAGGAAATCCAAAGAATGATGATTTTTTTGTGTGTTGAGTTAAAAAAAAAATCCTTTAATATAAGTCCCATTAATTATTTAATAAATCTTCTTTATAACGTTATAAAGTTTTAACAAAATTTAATTAATAAAAAATACTAGTGAAAAACTTCTCTCTATGCAATTGATTAAATTCAAATAGTTATACATCGATTTACGCACATATATATATATTTGTGTGTGTGATTTGCATTAAACTTTAATTTTATACTACATTAAAGAAAATTAGTGGCGGTAAGGAGCGCGATCCAAGAGTGGGAGGGACGTACGCATGCGAAATCTGGTATGATCTACTAGGAAAAAAGCTTGTCTCTCTGCATCAAACTTTTCATTCAAGTGTGCATGTTGGAGGGTCCCACCAATTTCAATTTTTTTCTTCTTTCTAATGGGTAAAAAGTAAGGACATGGAAGACAAAAGCTTTGATCAATCAGTCAGAGATATTCCTCCATTTTTTTTCACCAGCGCCCAACAGAGAAAACTCACGGTCTTTATGTCACACTATTATAGGGTGTGTTAGATTGAGGTAAATGAAAAAAAGATGAAAATAGTGAGTACGTACTGTATTTACTCATTGTTTCACGACACGACATTGCCAACACAAATACCCGATTAATTGCATGCGGAACAGAAGAAGCCATCTTATTTTGAGCCCTTTTTAGATTCGTAAGTCATCATCATTCATTATCATGTTTCTTTTAACAAACTTGTGCCAATCATCACAATTATTATAACTAATGCATGGAAGCCATTCGCATAACTCATTAGAAGATTAAAATATTACTAATTAAATGGAGTATTTCTCATTTCGGGTATATTTTTTTGGTTGAATCCAAGTATCCTTGGTGGGCAATTGAGGATCAATTTCTCAAGATATTAAGATGTAGTATTTAAGAAGTTAATTTTTTCAAATAGATTTTTTTTTCATATTTAAGCAATAAAATTATATATCAATCACACCATATCATGTTAATCACATTATAGGTATAGGTATATAGTGACTATTTAAGTAACGTGTTTTCTTTCTGCAAACAGAGAAAAAAAATTGCCACTCTATCATCTGAATGAGTTAAGTAACGTGTTTTCTTTCTGCAAACAGAGAAAAAAAATTGCCACTCTATCATCTGAATGAGGCCATATATATATGCATTTGATAGATGTCATGTTATATCAAATAACGAAAAAAGAAATTTGTGTATATAAAAGTGATGTGTGTAATGAAAACCATAACAGAGCCGCTGGACAATAACTATATATGAATTAGAAAGAGCTGACTTTTGTAGTTTATTAGTTAGAGTTGTGGTGAATGCTGATGTTAACATTTGCAGAAAAAGGAGTTGGTGCAGTACTTGCAATAAATTAAAGAAATACAAAATCCAATTCCCTATGAAAGTCATTAAACGATCTCATTCTCAACGATTAAGCTGGCATTGAATGGAAAGAAAGGTTTGGCTGAATTTGCCACAACCAAGAAACGAAATGACAGTGGTAGTGTGGTGTTACCATAATGGGAATCTCATGTCATGCAATCATTTACTGTAAATGGTATGAGGTGGAGGTGGAGGTGGATGTGGCGTAAGCGTGTAAGAAAACCCCCTCAGACAAATGAGTGTGACAACAAAACAAAACAAAGTACATTTATTTATCTGTTTACATTTCAGGTACTTTTGCTTGCATGCATATATATGTCAATGGATGGATGTATGCCTGTAATGTAATGTGCTCTTTCTCATAACACTTTGCATTTTGCAGATAAAAGAAAACTTGTCTCCAACGCATCCTGCCAACCTCACCACCAGAGTTAGCATTTGGAAACTTTGCTGCACCAATTTTAACCCTACAACGGCTTATATAATTAAAAACCTTCTTGTTCTTGACAAAAAAAATGTCTTTGATACAGCATCTTGGATGGCTTCATCTTGATTTATTTAGCGCCTAGTCTAACGTAACTACGTAATTCTTTATCCAATATAAATAAATTCATTTGTTATTTATATTTTAGCTGAGATTTTATTTTATTTCAAATCTGTTAAACGTGTATGAATTTATTCATTCTTGTAAGAATGAATTTTATTTATTTATTTGTTCTTTATGTATAAAATCTAAATAAATTTATTTTTATATTTTAGTCTCATTTTATACCGCACCAAAAAAAAAAGTCTCATTATGTAGTTTTTATGGTAAAGATAATGATATTTTTTCATCTTTTTAGATAAATATATTATTCTTTTACGCTCTTTATTACGAGAATAATTATATTCTTTTTTTAAAATTACTAAAAATAATTTTATAATAAAAATAAAATGATTTAATTTAATCATAATTTTTTTTCAATATAAATTTGATTGAATAAATTTATCACAGTTGTTATGGATGCTCTATAACCATAACAGATAGAAAGAACATAACCACACAAAAGAATGATTAAAATGACCTCATTATAGTACTGTTAAGATTACTGCACGGAGCTATAGAGATCTAGTTGCAGAAGCAGAGAATCCGAACCCCAGAATTAGGGACTTCAAAGCTACAAGAGCCGCAGACTTTTGTTAAAACAATTTTTTTTTTCCTTTTAAAACTGGAAAAATTGTTTTCAGGTTATGGAAAATAACCAAAATATGATTAAATTTAGTTTTCTTAAAAAAATTATCAATTGTAGTTTTCACAATTTTTCTAAAAAATTACTTTATTATATTATTACTTATTAACAATGTAACATACATCTAAACATCTTATACTATATGTCATTTTAAAATGACTACTCGGGCCGTGAGAGTAGGGGTACAATTTAATATATACTAAGATATAGTATAATTAAAAAAGAACATAAGGCAAATGTTTTATAAAAACAAATTTTTATTATATACATTTTTTTTGTCAACAATAAACAATACAAGAAAACTAATAAGATATTTAATGGACAATATCTTTTTCTAATATTAATTATCTTAATATAATTAATATCATTATTATTATAAAATTAAATTTTATATATTTTATTATATGTTATAAATATTATATTATGTATAACATAAATGTAGAAGGAAACTTCAAGAAGATATTTTGATGATGTCAAAAGAACGCGCTTCTCAAGTTTTATTAAAGACAAAAATTCAAGATATCCAAGAAATTCAAGAAATATGATGATAATTCTAGAGTCTTAGAAAGAAAGTTCCAAATTGAAACAACAAAAGGTTTGGCCAAAGGATTTAACTTAAAATATTTTTTAAAAGAGTTTGACTGGTAGTCGATTCCCAGAAGATGTAATCGATTATCAGTTACCAATGTGCCTTATGAAAACTTTTAAATGTTTTAAAAAACATGTAATCCATTACCCGTGATTTGGAACGTTTTAAAAAAGTCATAATAAATTTGAATTTAAATTTCAAAGTTGATAATCGATTAGCACTGTTTAAATATTCAACTTTGAAATGTGAAGAGTCATAACTCTTCAGAAGTAACTATTATGTAATTAATTACATCATTATACTAATCGATTACAGGATTTTCGAAAATAATTTTCAACCGTCACATCTTTTTATTTAAATTTTGAATGACCATCAAAGGCCTATATATAAATGACTTGAGCACGAAATTTTCAGAATTTTATTTGTCCAAAAAGTCTTATCCTCTCAAAAGATTCAAAGTATGCAATACCAAAATAACTCATTTTACTTACGGTTTCATTCCTTTTTCTGTTAATTGAATAAAAATGATAATTGTCAAGAGAGTGATAAGAATAATTTTGACTTTTCAATCATATTATATGGTAGATAAAAAGTTGTTCAGTAGTTTATTGAGTGTGTGTTTGATTTTATATTTGAATTTTTTAAAATTTATTAAATACTATTATGTTTCTTTTGGACTCATAATTAAAAATAATTAATTTCATACTAATGAAGAAAGTTAATTCACATCATTTAATTTTATTAATCTCAAATAAAAAATAATGTTATTTCTAAAATACTCTTCATTGAAATTATCATAAATAAAAAAAATCATTCAAAATAAAATTGAAAAAATCATTCAAAATATAATATCATTAAATAAAACAAAATTAATTAGATTTATTTATATTTAAATTCAATATACAAGATCACTTTTTTACTTATATGAGTCCAGGAAAAGTATCAATTAAGGTGATTAGAAACAAATATTCACATATTAGGTTTCAAGTCAATGAATTCACTTTTTTTTTTTTATCCAAAATTGACTATGACCTAAAGTAACGTTAGGCAATTTTAACGTTAAATAAAAGAAAATATTAAATTTTGCTATTAATTTGTTTTAAGAATAAAAACATTCAAACATAAATTTTATCACATCAAAATTAATGTTAATTCAAATCAATTTTATCAATGTTCCCCTAAACACATTGAGTTGCAAGCTTTTATTTTTTGTTCTGTCTCAATCATTTTTAAAATAAAACATATAATAAGTAATTTTATGTTGTATTATCTCTTATATTTCACAAATTAAACGGGCCTTAAATGCATATCACATGATCTTTGGTAAATTTGGGGTATCTCCAAACAAAAGCCGAAAATTAATCATTGGAGGTGTCGAGAATCATTTAAGAGGATAATTGGTCATAATGTTTTGTCATACATGTTGACATGACAATCAAAATCCATACTACATGCTTAAGGCACATATCACATGGTTATTAAGTGATGATAAAGATAAATTTATAGAATTAATGAACAGCAAAGTTAACAAAAAAGTAAGCATTATAGATCAATTTTGGTTTAATTTAATCATCACCTATATTATTAATTTTTAACCTTACTTATTCTTATATACATTTCTTAATTTTTACAATTTTTATGCTTACTTTTCTAAAATTTAAAGGAAGTAGAAATAAAAACTACATTAATTTTCAATAAATTAGAAAGCTTTGTTTTATATATATATATATAAAATTCTAAATAAAAAAGTATTCATTAATTTAATTAAGTACATAACTTTCTGTGTAAGATATCCAATGATAAATTACTTTTAGGATACGATACACTTTGTAGCTAAAACACTGTATTACTTGACGTAGTATTCGAATATTTCAAATAGATAAGAAATTACTTTTTTAGTTAGTAATAGATTACAATAGAAATAGATTATCATATAGAATTGTGATTTTTGAAGACCTGTGACAAGTAGAGTAACTACGTATTGTGCCTATAGTAGACGATTCACACACACACACAAAATTCCTAAATGTGTTTGGTTCAGCCATAAGTGCGGCAGCCTCTGGAACGGACTGAGCTTTAGTTAGCAATTTTTTCACTACTTGTATGGCTTCCTTTGAATTTGACAGTAGTTTTGAGATGTATGAATATGAAAACAGAGTAACAAATAAAAATGATTATATGGATATCAATTATTTGATATTGAAATAATGAAACTGTACAACGTGTAAATAACATTGAAAAATGTTTTGTATACGTCAATTTAGCAAACAAAAAGTTGTTTCATATGATTTTCTGAAGTCTTTTCGAGATGCTAATATATGAAAAAGATACCAGATCAATTTTTTCATGATAAGATAGTGTATGCATTTGTAGAAACTTCCAATCATATGAGTTTCATCTTCATATATAGAACGCAATTTCTAATTTTCAACTAGAAACAAATCACTCATGCACATAAGGATATTCTGGTGCTGATTTCCAGCAATTCGCAGTTTTGGTGTCTGATATTGTGCGCCACGCTATAGCGAGAAAAAGAATAATTTGCAGTACAGCAAACTAACCATAAAATAAGTGACAACAGGTCAGATATTACTATGAAACTATGCAATATCAAATGGATTCCAAGGTTATTTTTAAAACACAGTGATGAAGGGGTGGTCTCAGTTCTTGGTTCTCCCGTACATCCACCTATAGAAACGTTTCTCTTACATTAAGGTGATTCTTAACAATAACTTTTAGCCTTTGCTAACTGTAATATTTTAAGTTAGACAATTTATCTCGTCCATAATACGAACTTTCATTTCATTATCTTTATGCACCCTAAATACTATGAGTTTAATAGCTATGTAACTGAGTTTTACATGTTAGAGGCCCACGTTATGTGCACGTTGCACATTCCTTTATATTTTATTATTTTGGAAAAATTTGTTACTTCTGAATCTGGTCCATTTTCCATCCACATTCATCCCATATCTTTGCAAAATATATTTGCAACTACCTTGATAACTTCCTATCTCACGTTCTGATAACAAGTTGAGAGAGCTCTGTGATGGACAGACTCTATAAATAGGATGAGGTGCTCTCAGTTTTGTATCACCAAACCCACTTCTCTATTCAGAAAAAAATACACCATCTATTCAGAGTGAGTAAGGGTCTGGAAGAACAAAACTGTCTTTCAGGTGTGTGAGCCGCTTCCCGTTCGATTTGCAATGGCTGGAGGTACGCTTGTAATTCCTTTTAATTTCCGCTGTTTGATCTAAATATGCTATTTAAATTTATTTGCATGTTTAGATCAGTGTATGTATATTTTTACATTTGGTATCAGAGCCTATTTGTACCTCTGTCTTGCTTATTGGGTCGTTCCTATGTGGAGTTTATTTTCTGAGTATATGGGTGTTATGTTTTAAGCCTCCTTAATTCAAAATAACATCAAAATTAGGAATGATGTGAGTTTTCTAATTTTTTTATGATTTAAAACGTATTTTTGGGTGTCTAAAATGTATATAATGTGTGGGTTTTTCGAAATTGAGGTAATAATATTTTTTTTTTTTTTTGTTTACCACTGCTGGAGGTTGAAGACGAAGTCTTGTGGGTTTTGTTTACTGTGTTGGAATTGTTAATATACATTTTAAATTAACAATATTAAACAAAGCACGACTTGGTCTAGTGGTAGATGTGATGTGTATTACCTCATTGTTCTGGGTTCGAATCTCGTTGTTGCCTTTGTTGTTTGTTTTCGTTTTAATTAATTAAAAGGAAGTATAAATGAAACGAAAACGCCTTATGCTGGTTTCGAACCCTCACCCTACAAGCATGAAAGGACTCCCTTTGCCGCTAAGCTATTGCAACTTAATTGTTTATTAACTGCAGTTCACGTGTATTTATAACTTCTGAAGGATAAATCATTTATGCGCAAACTATTTAAAAATTGTTTGTCTCTTAAGTTATGTTGAACATGCAATATTATGTTAAATACTGGTATGCATTGGATTTAATCCTTTAAAGTTTATTACATGTTGAATGAATATACGTGCAATGTTATTTTGAATTGGTATACATGTAATTTTTATGATTCAATATTGAGCACATTTGCATTATTAAGTATGTTTATGCAAGGTTTATTTTTAAATGTTAAGTGATTAATATAATTTTATTAAATTAGAGAATAGCCACAGCATCTTTAATTGAGTAAAATTATATACTAAATTTATAATCACATTAGAAATATTAATTGTGATTAATCATATGTAATGTGATGAAATCTACCCACAGGAATTTTGTTATATTTGTATGATTAATTAGGATAAAATATTAAATTATATTTCTTAATTTACCCACAGGAATTAAGGAAAAGAACATGATTTAATAGTTTTATCATAAAGTTGCATGATGAATCTAATTGAGTAGGACTTTAGCCCACAGGCAAGTTTTGTGTCACTAGATTCATATATTGAGACATGATTTGCATTGGCAAAACATGACATTTGTTTAGTCTCAAATTTTCTTAATGAGCATGTGTGTTTGTTTGCAGTTTCACAATCTATGAATATTTCTTGTGACCTTCCCATTTTGAAAGGTGATAATTATAAGGTTTGGAAGGAAAGAGTTCTCCTTCATTTGGGCTGGATGGATATTGACTATGCTATAAGGAAGGATGAGCCACCGGCTATTACTGAAACTAGCGAACCTGATGCTGTTGATCTTTATGAAAAGTGGGAGAGATCTAATCGTCTCTCCGTTATGTTCATAAAAACCAACATATCCGCTAGTATCCGGGGTTCAGTTGACCAGTATGATAAGGTCAGAGATCTGTTGAAAGCCATTGATGAACAGTTTACAACCTCTGAGAAGTCACTTGCTAGCACACTCATTATGCAATTCTCTTCCATTAAGCTTACTGGAACGAGAGGTGTGCGTGAACATATCATGCGCTTAAGGGACATAGTGGCTCAGTTGAAAACCTTGGAAGTTACCATGTCTGAATCCTTCCTGGTACATTTCATTTTGTGCACCCTACCTCAACAGTATACACCCTTCAAAATCTCCTACAACACACATAAGGATAAATGGTCTATTAATGAATTGATGACCATGTGTGTTCAAGAAGAGGAGAGATTGATAATGGAAGAGGGTGAGAAGGTAAATTTGACTACTTCTAATTCTGGAAAGGATAGGAAGAAGTCTGTAGGCACCAATAAAGGAAAGATTCCGACTCAACCAACAATTAAAAAGGAGTCAAAGTGTTTCTTCTGTAAAAAGAAAGGACACATGAAGAAGGACTGCCCCAAATTTAAAAGTTGGTTTGAGAAGAAAGGTACACCATTTGCCTTTGTTTGTTATGAATCTAATATGATTAATGTGAATCATAATACATGGTGGATTGACTCTGGTTCTACAATCCATGTTTCTAATACCTTGCAGGGTATGGAAAGCCTAAGGAAGCCAGTGGGAAGTGAGCAGTGCATCTACTCAGGGAGTAGGATGAGCTCACATGTAGAGGCCATTGGAACGTGCGTCTTAGTCTTAAGTAGTGGCTTTAAATTACATTTGGAGAAAGTTTTTTATGTTCCTAGTTTCTGTAAAAACTTAATTTCTGTTTCTAAACTTGCACCTTTGGGATTTTATTTTAATTTTACAGACTTTGGTTTTAATTTACTAAATAAATCTGAAATTATTGGTTGTGGTCAATTGGTTGATGGTCTTTATTCGATTGAATTGCAAAATGACGCTACTTCTATGCACGTTTCTGTTGGGTTAAAACGATGTATTGTGAATGAAGAATCCTCTATGTTGTGGCACCGGAGATTAGGACATATCTCTATTGAAAGAATCAAGCGATTAGTAAATGAAGGAGTACTTAGTACTTTGGATTTCGCTGATTTTGAGACTTGTGTAGATTGCATTAAGGGTAAGCAAACTAACAAGTCTAAAAAGGGTGCAAAGAGGAGTTCTAATTTATTAGAAATCATACATACAGACATATGTTGTCCAGACATGGATGCAAATAGTCCGAAATACTTCATAACCTTTATAGATGATTATTCACGATATATGTATCTCTACTTACTTCATTCTAAGAATGAAGCTTTAGATGCCTTTAAAGTTTTTAAGGCTGAAGTTGAGAAACAATGTGGAAAACAAATTAAGATCGTGAGATCAGATAGAGGTGGGGAGTACTATGGTAGATACACAGAGGATGGACAAGCACCAGGTTCATTTGCGAAATTTCTTCAAGAACATGGGATTGTTGCCCAATACACTATGCCTGGTTCTCCGGATCAGAATGGTGTGGCAGAACGAAGAAATCGAACCTTATTAGACATGGTGAGAAGCATGAGGAGTAATGTAAAGCTTCCTCAATTTTTGTGGATTGATGCTCTTAAGACGGCTGCGTATATATTAAACCGAGTTCCAACCAAGGCTGTCTCAAAGACACCTTTTGAATTATTCAAGGGTTGGAAACCAAGTTTGCGACATATACGCGTTTGGGGATGCCCGTCTGAAGTAAGAATCTATAATCCACAAGAGAAGAAACTAGACCCTAAGACTATTACTGGGTATTTCATTGGATATGCTGAAAGGTCTAAAGGGTATAGGTTCTATTGTCCATCCCACAACACTAGGATTGTGGAATCAAGGAATGCAAAGTTTCTTGAAAATGACTTGATCAGTGGGAGTGATCAATTTCAGAACATTTCTTCTGAAAGGGATCACTGTGAAGCTGAACCTTCTGGGACAAGTAATAGGTTGGTAGTCATTCCCACCCCTCAAGTTAAAATGGGTGTTAGACAACCAGTGATTGAAGTTCCACAAGCTGTTGAAAGTGATCATGTAGATCGAGTTGTTTGTGAGGAACAACATGATGATATTGAACAAACTGATGAAGAACCAGTTGAACAAGTTCCTCAGCAAGATGACCAAACAACATTAAGAAGATCTACTAGAATAAAAAAGACAGCAATTCCTAGTGATTATGTAGTGTACCTACAAGAATCAGACTACAACATTGGAGCCGAAAATGATCCTGAGACGTTTTCACAAGCCATGAGTTCTAAGGAATCAAATTTGTGGTATAATGCTATGAGGGATGAGATGGATTCTATGGCATCTAACCAAGTTTGGGATCTCGTTGAGTTGCCTGTTGGTGTAAAAGCCATCGGATGTAGATGGGTCTTCAAAACAAAGAAAGACTCAGAAGGCAACATTGAGAGACATAAGGCAAGACTTGTTGCTAAAGGATTCACTCAAAGAGAAGGAATCGATTACAGAGAGACCTTTTCCCCTGTATCTAAAAAGGACTCTCTTCGAGTAATTCTGGCATTAGTAGCTCATTTTGATCTTGAGCTGCATCAAATGGATGTGAAAACGGCGTTCCTGAATGGTGATCTAGAAGAAGAGGTTTACATGAAACAACCTGAGGGATTCTTATCTAGTGTTGGTGAGCACTTAGTCTGCAAGCTTAATAAGTCCATCTATGGATTGAAACAAGCCTCCCGCCAATGGTATTTAAAATTTCATGAGGTCATTTCTTCATTTAGCTTTGAAGAGAATGTCATGGATCACTGTATATACCAGAAGGTCAGTGGGAGTAAGATTTGTTTCCTTGTATTATACGTAGATGACATTCTGCTTGCGACTAATGATAAGGGTATGCTATATGAGGTGAAACAATTTCTCTCAAAGAACTTTGATATGAAGGATATGGGAGAGGCATCTTATGTCATAGGCATAAAGATCCATAGAGAAAGATCTCGAGGCATTTTAGGCTTGTCTCAAGAAACCTATATCAACAAAGTTTTAGAGAGATTTAATATGAAAGATTGTTCACCAAGTGTAGCTCCCATTGTGAAGGGTGACAAACTTGCTTTGAGTCAATGCCCCAAAAATGATTTTGAGCGGGAACACATGAAAAATATTCCATATGCTTCAGCAGTCGGAAGCCTTATGTATGCTCAGGTTTGCACTAGACCTGATATTGCATTCGCTGTTGGAGTTTTGGGAAGATATCAAAGTAATCCAGGTATTGACCACTGGAAAGCTGCAAAGAAAGTGATGAGATATCTTCAAGGAACAAAAGATTACATGCTCATGTACAGACAAACTGATTGTCTGGAAGTGATTGGCTACTCCGACTCAGACTTTGCTGGTTGCGTTGATTCACGAAGATCAACATCTGGTTATATTTTTATGTTAGCCAGTGGAGCTGTATCTTGGAGAAGTGCCAAACAAACCTTGACTGCTACTTCCACTATGGAGGCTGAGTTCGTTTCTTGTTTTGAGGCTACCTCGCATGGTGTATGGTTGAAGAGTTTCATATCTGGCCTTAGAGTTGTGGACTCTATTTCTAGGCCATTAAAGTTGTATTGTGACAACTTTGCTGCAGTGTTTATGGCTAAAAACAACAAAAGTGGAAGTCGAAGTAAGCACATCGACATCAAGTACTTAGCCATAAGAGAACGTGTTAAAGAAAAGAAAGTGGTCATTGAACACGTTAACACTGAGTTAATGATTGCTGATCCTTTAACTAAAGGCATGCCACCAAAGAATTTTAAGGATCATGTAGTACGAATGAGACTTGGTTCCATGATGTAATTTCATTGTACGTACATTTGTTATTTTCAATGAAACTCTTATTCAGTTAGATATTTTCTCATATCGTTTTGTGCACATATTTATTTATTTCGAGAAAAATCATTCGGTTTAGATATAGAATAAACATATGGTTTATTCATTAAGTTGAGAGCTAGTGTTGAGAGACTCGATATATTGTGGTACATGGAAGATACTACTCATCATCAGAGGACCTATCGCCATGACTCATATATTATGTTTCTTGTTATGGTTGATGTTGAGTTAAATGGACCAAGTGGGAGAATGTTAGAGGCCCACGTTATGTGCACGTTGCACATTCCTTTATATTTTATTATTTTGGAAAAATTTGTTACTTCTGAATCTGGTCCATTTTCCATCCACATTCATCCCATATCTTTGCAAAATATATTTGCAACTACCTTCGCTGTTTGATCTAAATATGCTATTTAAATTTATTTGCATGTTTAGATCAGTGTATGTATATTTTTACATTACACCCTAAAAAACTTATCATACATGTCAGTCAGTACATGACTTTTTTTTTTTCCTCAAAAAATAGGGCGTATGAAATGGATAATCCCATTATTAAGAACCAATTGCAAACATGTTGTGATTTACAATTTTGCTTAAACAAAACTCTCATGCGGTCAGAGTGTAGAAAAAGAGAAGATTATAGACAAATAGAGCTAAAGTCTCGAATTTCAATTACCCGAAGCAAATATAGATATTATTCCTACAGTTCAGTTTTACTCCACACTGGCAAGAGGGCACCTCTCAATCGAGTTTTAAATTTTCACAAGTTCAATTATTAGTCCCTAAAATTGGCATGAACTAACTTAAACATTAGAACATTGTCACCACTGACTGATCCCAGTAAGTTAGGGAGTAAATTGATTGACAGTGAAATAGCAAGAAGGAAAGTGATGAAAAAAGAGATATTTAGGCATAGGCAGAGAAACAAGTAAATTGTGTGTCAATGTCAATGTCAATGCAAGAAGGCATAAAATGTGGGCATACAAGACAACATAAGCTGATTCGTGAGCATAGGATGCTTCCTCCTGAAGAACTCTCCGGTGTGTTTTCCACTTCCCTGATCTCTCTCCTTTCCTCACCCACCAGCTCAGCTTTTCTTTCTTTCATATTTGGTAACTTGATGATTACTGATTAAACAGTTATTGCGTGAAACTAAACAAACTTATAATTTACATCATGTGATAGATACCATATAGCTGGCACCCACTTAGCAGCTGATTAAGCCCGTCCCAAAAACAAAATAGAAGCATTCGAGCTTGAAAGAATTGAAGCCGCAAAATTTGGACTTTTGGTCTAACTTGTTTTTTGGTTGGACTAAGTTAAATAGAATTCAGATTTTAATTTATCAATTTTTCTCTTATAACTTACTATCTACAGAATTTTTTATTTTTTTTTTATGCATGGTAATGGAAGACTCGTTACTCAACCACCAATTGAGTTAGACCCATGATTAATTATTTATAGAATAGTTTATCTACACTATACTATCACAATTTTTTTTTATTGTCGTTTATAACTTTTTTGTTTCAGTGTGTAGTTTCATAGTTGGTTTTAATGACTTCATAAACATGGGCACAGATAAAAATCAATTTTGTATATTATTGTTGATCATTGATTGTTGAAGTTGCTCAAACAATACTAGATCCTTATAAAATCTAACATATGATTGACAACCCCTAAATAAGGATATTTATAAAAGTATTGATTTTAAAAGAATTTATTTGTTTAAGTGATAAAATAAAATCTGCAGGTAAAAATAGAATAAAGGTTTTGTTATGTTAGAACTATTTTATTTATCATTGATTCCAGTAGAACTAAATTTAATTTAATTTTCTTAAGTAAGATTTAAAGTCTTTAGATACTTCATACTAAAAAATATGGATATGAAAAAAGAATTATTCTATTCACTTGTGTCAAAACAACAACTATATTAGATGTGAATGAGTTATTTCAATTCTTCCAAAATTAATGTATTAAAAGTTGATTTTATCAAAATCTAAATAATCTCTTAATATGTTATTATTGATTTTTTTAATAACACTCAATAAAACAATGAAATTAAAGTAAACAAGGGAGGCAGAATCGACAATTTGACCAAAAAAAAAAAAATAACACTATGGATTCGTGTTAAAAACTTAATTTCACGTAATAGTCATGTAATCTTTGCAGAAAAAAATATGATACTACAAATGTGTCTATTTGAGCATCATGTTGGTGATAATCACGTTTAATTTTCACGTTAAAATTGAAACTAGTTTGTATTGTTTCAAATTTTCACATTCCAGATTCATGTTTTTGGGGTTTGGATGGATATCCTAACATCCACTACGGTTAGTTTGGGTGGTGCTAAATTGTAAAATAATGTAAACTAACAGAACTTTTGTGACAAAAATTAAAATTATGTAACTTTTCACGTTATTTTGAGAATTAGTTTATAATTTGGAGAAGCTGGATAGCAAAAGAAATTCAAACCATTGGACTTGGTGAGTGATAGAGTCTTCTTCGCATGGACAATAACAAAATGCCCAAATCAATTTTGGATGAATGACTGTTGGTTGATCAACGTACATTTTGGCAGGAATTTAAGAATTATTTGAAAATGCATTTTAAAATGGATTTTTAAAAGGCCGATAGTGGTCGAATCAAATTAGAGTGATAGCTCTAAGACACAAAATCAGATACTTGAAGATATACCAGCAAATAGATGGACACTAGTCACATTTTGAGCAATATAGTTTGGTCTAAACAGGCTTTTATATCATAAAAGTTTTACCCTTGCTAAGCAAAGTACCTTTATATGCACGTTCACCAACTCCCGGCCAGTTTTATTGGTACTCCACTGTAATAATTTTTTATACAATATTTTAAGTAATTAATAAATCTAACTCATGTTCTTTTCATTCTAGTTCTACTACACATAATATAGAGCTCTAAACTCATTTGTGTTAGATTAGTGATTAGCCTACAGATTTGATAGTAGATTTGAATCTTATTTTTTTGGGTAGAGATTTGACTTCTCCTTAGAATACTTCAATGTGGAATGGATTGCCAAAGTAACAAGAATTATAAAAGTAAATACGATATTTTAGATAAAGAAACAAAGGTTTCAATGTTCCTCTTTATTAGTTCTTTAAATAAAGGATGGAGCAAAAGGAACACAAGTTGAATGGAACTGCTGAACCACATAACATTCACATTTCACGCTCGCATCCTTGAAGAATCGCTCAAAGAAACAAAGGGTAGGAAAAATTTTGAGAAAAAAAAAAAGAAAAGAATATATTGGATAAACCTCAACTGAATCCATCCTTCCTTATCTTCTCCTCTCCCTTTTCTTTGGCTTAGTGCAGTCACCAAACAACGTAAAAGTTGCAGCTCTACGCGCTCTAACTGGGGTGCCACCTTTGACCTGCTTACAACACAGTGTAACATGTTATGTTTGTTCAGTCTCAAAAATTGCAACTTGGTTATTGAGAGAAAACAGACAAGTTTTGAAGTAAAGGGCGCAGAATGAAGTTACCTTTACTACCCTTCTAGGCTTGGACTTATTCCAACATAAAAATCCACAACCCCCAGCTCCTGACCCTGATTCATATCCCCTACACAAATAAAACAAATTATATTTTTTGAACCAGCAATCATTTTTTGTACGCCTCTTTTTTCACACTCGCATGCAAATATTGTATCATTAACTGCCATTCACTTCAAAATAACTAGTGGTGCAAACCAGATGTGAGAAAAAAAGTGCATGCAAAGTACAAAGAAATTTCACCCTCTTGATGAAACCAAACTGCAGGAAGGAAATCATACCAGAAAGAATAGCATATCTCAAAGGCAGCTTGACTTTTAGGTTTGAATTAAAATAAAAAATAACAAAGAAAAATGTCATGTAATAAACTACAATATAGATATTAAAGACATCTCAAGAATAAGAAAAATATTAATAGTTTAATACTGAATTGACAATTGATGACAGTCAGATACCATTTATGGCGTCCATTCCAGATGGATGCCATGTGAAGTGGCAAAGTGCAAAGGCTCCACACAGAGCTAACAGGCGCACATGCCAGCTCTTGTGTGTGTGTGTGTGTGTGTGTGAGTGAGTATATATGCATGTATTGACTGTAGAAATCAGATATAAAGCTGCATTTAGCATACTATAAGCATGCATATAACTTTCAAGTAGGTGCATATACCACCATAAAAATAACCAAAACAAACCAAAATGCCAAATGAAATCCCAACATCTCACTCTTTACAAATATTAGTAATTTTACCCCAGCATTTACCATTCAAATTCCACCTTAAATAACCACTTCCATATAATTTCTTAAGGGAATAATTCAATAGATTTCGATAGCAACAGTAAAAAAATCTTTCTACACTTATCTTATGCAGAGAATGAAAAATATATATCTTTCTCTCTTGAAAGAAAAAATAGATTCCACTATCCTAGAAATTAATTCATGCATTCAAGAAGCATCTCATAAACATGATGCATAGAATAGTACAAGGAATTAGCCATGCAATTTGCCAATTTTCTAATAGTATTGTTTGTACAAGAGATGGATTGCAACATTGATGACTTACAGATTGTCTTTTCCAGAAATTGTTGCTAAACTGTTGTCATGCAATAAACTTGGTGACATGGGATAACGATCTGCCTTTCGACCAATCTGATCCTTCTGTGGGACCCTTCCATTTTTAAGGCTTAAAACTTTGACTTCATTATTCAGTTCATCTTCCCAATGCTGGTGAGAGGGAAATCTTGTAGAATCCATGGACTCCATTGGGTCCACAGCATTCTGTAGCAGTACTTGATTCTCCTCAGGTCTCAACCGACTCAATGATCCAGGGGAACCCTTTTCTACTGCCTGTAACCAGGCAGTTTCCAGCCTCTGTTCACGAATGATGGATTCAATTCTTTGCATTGGATTATCCTGTCTCCTCTCCTTCACACCATTTCCTTCAGCCAAAATATCTGATGAAGCATTGGTAGATTGAAGGTTTCCATCCAGTAAAGGAGGAAAACTAGAATAAGACTCCGTTCTGTTCATATGACCCTTTCTTTCTTCCTTCTCACCAGCCACTGTTGACTCTGCCTGCTTTAGGCCCAATAGATTAACTTGATTTTCACCTTCACCATCTGGCAAATGGATTATTCTTACCTCCACATTGCGCCTAAGAACCATTTCCATAGAGTTTGTAATGCTTCTCAAAAACCTCTCAACCCTAACTTTAATATCGGCATCTCCAAAAGCAACATATGCTACCAAAACACCTGCAAGGAGAAACTATTTTAGGAGAGGGGGAATAATGCATGACAAAACAAAAGCTGAGCTCTAGTAATAAGATGCAACAGAGAAGCCTCGGATGAGGGGAAAGAAAAAAGGGAGATATGTTAAAATATGGAATGAAGATGAAAATGTTAGATAAAAGCACTGATAAATATCTACACAATGTCTTTGAGGGGGAGAATGACAAATAATACATTAAAATAACTTGTGTAATTTTAGGGACAATTGTGTTCTTCATTTTTAAAATTTTGGTAAAATTGCATTTTTGGTCCTCCTAGTTGTCTTCAATTTCGGTTTTAGTCCCCCTTTAAATTTATTCACGAATTTAGTCCCCCAATTATGTAAAATCCTATAAATGTGGTCCCCAAGTCCAGATTTGAACTTTGACTGTCACAAAGAAACGTTGACTGTCACGTGTTACGTTCTGATTGGACGATGAACAAAAAAATGTTAGAGCTGACTCTTGGGCACACCTTTTCATGTCCAATCAGAATGTGACACATGACAGTCAACGTTTCTTTGTGACAGTCAACGTTCAAATTTGGGTTTGAGGACTACATTTACAGGATTTGACATAACTGAGAGACTAAATTTGTGAATAAATTTAAAGGGGGACTAAAATCGAAATTGAAAACAACTAGGGGAACCAAAAATGCAATTTTGCCTAAATTTTTTATCCCATCAAAAACTAAACCTTGCTCTTAAGGAATCTATCATATCTTGGTAAACTCACTTGTTACCTTATTAGATTAAGGTTAGGAATAAAGTACTTAACCTAATTCCTAGTACATAACTACATATAGGGGTTAATAATAGTATTTTTTTTTGTAATACATCATAATGCATAATATTAATATCCTATTATTCTGAGTTTCTACTCTCTTTTTCTCCTTTACCTAGATCCTATAATTTCAATAAGCACACTGAAGAAATATCAATTCAAATCCTATAAGTTGCACTTGTGGCCAAAATGATTAAGTTCAATCTGTAATACACATTTTACAAATCATTAATGATGAGATTCAATTTCCTCAAACATAATTCAAGTTGACTTCAACCATGTTATGTAACTCAAGTGTCAATTATTTCCTTTGAATAAAAGTAGACATAACTGAAATGAAAAAGGAAATTATGCAGAATAATTTCTGAAAATCGAATAAAATATCCCTTTGATTAGTACATACAAGAGCAAATAATCAGCAGACAATCCAGGGCATTAGTGAATTATTGGCTGCCTGATATACTCTGAAAACCATAGTTATAAAAAGCATCTGGTATATATTTGTTTAGAAGGAAACAGCTTAATATAAACAGGTTTGTCAGAAGTGCTTCTAAATACTCTCGTAAAGAAGGAAGAACTTCAATTTTGAGCAAAAAATATTATTAGCTTACCTTCTACTTCACATACAGACACAAGCTTTCCATGATTGTGTAGCAGCTGCCTCAATGTCTTCGAGTGACACCTCTCAATACAATGCACCCAGATGTCACATAACTTCCCTGAATCTATGCACCTAAACATTCTATTCTCAACCATAAGGTCATCAGATGAGACCACTGTGGAGCCATCATCTATGACTGGGCCGTTTGATGGCTTTGATTTCAAGCCTTCAATCTTTGAGGATATATCCTTTTGATGGTGGGAACTCTCATTCACGGCTTTTTGCTGGGATGCAGTGTATGCTGACTTTCGAGGCACATATTGAGGGTCTGACTTATGCATGCAAGATGTAACGTCTCTTGAAACACTTGATGGATCATCTTCAGTTGTCTTGCAGCTCTGTCTCCTACTGCTGCTTGACTGAGTAAGATCAGGAGAAGGTGTAGAACCAAGCTGCAATAGAGTTGCTGTGAACCATGTAGAGCGTTCACTGGATGTCCTTAACTGTTTCTCTGCCTCTGAGAGAAGCTTCAAAGCATTCTTTAACCTCTCCAACTCTGATTGATTCACTGAGCATGAAATCCAAGTGCATTTCAATAATCATCAGACGATGGTTGAATTTTCATTATTATAACACACGACATTATAACAATTGATAATATGTATCAAAGCCCAAGGTCACAACCAAAAAACTGATATTCTGTGTTTTAAGATGAATAACATAAATAAAAATCTTATTAAATCTAAGCAGGGATTGTACTCACAACTCCGTCCACCAAAAAATGAATCATCAGGTTTGGTGTCAATGACTGCATATGATCCAGCAATGATGTCCATGATAAGACCGGCTAGTTGAGACATCAAAACCATTGGATCAACTCCAGAGTCCATCAATTCTCTGGCTCTTTTCACTGTCTCTACAGTATCTGATGACATTGCTAGCTCCAAAAGTTCCAATAATTTTTCATCTGAAACAACTCCCACCTGTTGCAGGTAATAAAAAACATTATGTTTTTATGATGACCATTTGACCAAAACACTTTTGTAAAGTTAAAAGTATTTTTAGAACTGTTATTTGCATGTTTGGATTAGCTGATGAGTTGAGCCTTTGAAAAAAAAAAATTATCATCTCATAATTAGGTGTTTGAAGACATGAATAAGCCAGAGATTAATAGTTGCAACAAACTCACCAGTTCATTGACAAGAGAAGTAGTAATTCTCTTCCCCAGCAAACTAAGTTGTTCTAACATTGTTTCTGCATCTCGAAGTGAACCATCTGCATTCATAGCAATGAGGTCCAGTGCATCTGCTTCAACATCAAGGTTCTCCTGAGTAGATATTTTCCTCAACCTGGTCACAATATCCCCATCTTTAATTTTATTAAAAAGGTACTTCTGGCATCGAGATTGTATTGTTCGTGGCACATTGTCAAGATCAGATGTTATAAAAATGAATACAACTCGCTGCGGTGGTTCTTCCAGAAACTTAAGAAATCCCAGCCATGTCTTGGAGGGCAACAGGTGACACTCATCAATAACAAAAATTGTATATTGTGGGGAGGCTGATGATGATCCAGTTGACAATCGTTTTAGTAGATATCTAGCCTTATCAATTCCTCTCTTATTGGTTCCATCAACTTCCAATAGATCACTGCTCTTACCAGAAATGAAATCAACACATTCTCTGCAGTAGCCACAAGGTTTGCTCTCATTAGGACTCGCACAATTCAAAGCAGCAGCAAATATCCTAGCTGTTGATGTTTTGCCAGTCCCACGGGGACCTTGAAACAGATAGACGGGAGCAATTCGTCCCCTTGAAACAGCACTGATAAGTGACTGAACCACAACATTCTGCCCGATCAGTTCACCAAAGAACATGGGCCTATACTTCTGGCTGAAGCTCCGATTATTTTCTGGCGTGCCATCATATTCCCCTTCCCCATTGAGAGCTACAATCTCCAATCCCTCTTGACTCCTACAACTCGATGACCACCTTCTTCCATCCAACCGGCTCAATCCCTCAAGATCAAGCTCCCCAAAGTTTGTGGAAAGCTCGTCATCACTCCTACCGGTTCCAACAGATGACCCTTCTCTAACATCACCACTATTAGTGAGCAATGGAATAACACCTCTAGCACTCCTCAAAGAGAGTCTTCGCTTGTGAGAAGCCGAAGCTGATCTCCGGTGCCTTGGATAAATAGTTTGACTTCCACAGAGCATGCTACTCCCTTTCCTCCTCAAAGTATCCGACAGTGAAGGAGAATAACAACTCCCACACATGCCTCTATGTTTAGGAGTCCTCTTGGACCAGTAGCAAGGAATTCCACATCCTTGACGGCCTGGCAAATCCAAATGATCATCAATCTCATCATCGCCGTCGCCATCATTGACCGATGTGGTGGTTCCATCCCAGGATCCAAGAGTGCTGGGATAGCGGTGACCGTACCTATTGTAAGAACTAGTTGACAATGCAGGGGTGCTATAAGAATAAGAAGAGTCCTCTTTCCTGCTTCTTCTCAAAAACTTAGAGGAAGAGCGAGACCAGTTCTTTTGCCTGAGTTTGAGAAGCAAAGGGGAAGTCCCCGAAATTGGTCTCACACCCTCGGAATTAGTGTAATCCTCGGTATCATCATCAGAGTGTTCAACCGAGTCATCCCTGTTAAAAAAAGGCGAAGGATGCCCTTCTAGCAATGCCTTGGAAGAACTCACAAATTTTTTTCCTGGTCTATGGTGTTGATATTTTGCTAAAAAATCAAAATGTGGGTTATTTTTCTTACTCTTTTTCTTAACGGGAACCGTTCTTCTGGAAACAAGATTGGCATCCCCACATCGGAAAATGGAAGAGCGAGTGCCACCGCCACCACCACCACCAACGGCAGCAGCCAAGTAAGTATCACTCTTTGAGTCACAACCATTGCGAGCATCACTCAAACTATCTCTGTCTCTGTCCCCGAGAAGCGAAGAAGATCCATCATCATCTTCTTCTTCTTCCTCCTCATCGTTGTATTTCTCACTGGAAGATTTGTAGTTCTTCCAGTTGTACAAGAACACCCTCTTGTCCTTGTCATTGGTGTTGTTGGGACCCAGTTGTGAAATAGTAGTGAGCCTTCTACTGGCAGTGTCGTTGTTCCATGCAGCCACAGATCTTGATGAACTGAGAGGTGACTTCCAAGAAGAAGTGGTGCCAGGATCTCTGAGCACTCGAGCAGCCTTGCGGATTTGGGTGAGTTCCTTCTTCAAGTGAAGCTCAGATACCCGCATTTCTGACATCTTCTTCTTCAAAATGAACGACACATGCTCATTTAAATTTACCCACTTGAGGATTCTGAGTAAAAATCATGGCTTTATGAGTGGGAAAAAGGAGAGAGAGAGAGCAGAAGCAGATCTGACAGAAGAGTGTGTGAAAATGAAATGAAATGGAATGGGGTGGGTGTCTTTTTTGGTTGACTGCTCCTTCTCATAATACGTTAGGGTTTCCTTTTTGATTTGGCGCTCCAGTTGAATCTGTCTGTGTGTGGGATGATTCAATTCAATGCTTTTCTTTCATGAACATCGAAAAAAGGACCAACAATTAACGTGGGTTGGGATCAAAATCAAAATGGCCCCTACAAATACGGGGAAATGAGAATTTACAAGAGGGATTCTTCTCTTCTCTTCTCTTTCTTTCTTTCTAAAATGTCTTCTTCTTCTTTTTTTAATTAAAAACGCCTTGATTGATTCCTGTCTTGTTTCTCCAATTTTTGACTTTCTGTCCATCTTAATTGCACTCATTATCTTCTCCCTTATTAACATCATATCATATCCATAAAGAAAAACTGCTTTTTAGGAGAAACAAAAAAGCTGATAAATAAAAGCAGATTTGGCGCTTCTCACGTAATTTTCCTTTTATTTCTCCCTTGTTCAATTTTAATTATTGATTTCCTTCCTTATCGGTCAAAATAAGTCTAACTTTATCTCATCATTTCAATTCATGCAAGAAATACTAATTTCAGTTTTATAGTACGAACAAATATGTTCACATCAAATTAAAAAAAAAACGTAAAAATTATACAAGTAATTTTGGATTTGACGTCAATCAAATCTTCTCATTCTCATGTAACCAACTACATGCACTTAAATGTGCAAGCAGGAATCGTGTGAAATATCTTAAAATGAATATTGAAATTACTTTTAGATTTTAATTTAAACATATATTACAATTTATTTTACGAGGTTTTCTAGCAGTCGATTATATAATGAGAATCTCGGCTCTTCTCATTCTCATTCTGCCTTTTGTTTGCAGTTCATTTGTTTTGGGCTCTTAGTCCCGTTTTATCATTAAAAAAAAGGTATATAATCATAAATTTGTTTATGTTAAAAAAAAATCTTAAGGTAAGAGGTAAATAACATAAGTATCCTGTTGGAACTTGTGGCTAATGAGTTCAAGATTACTGTTTTTAAAGCCTTATAAGCAATGCCATAATCCATAGTAGTAGTACTATGGTTGTTACTCTTTGAATTTTGCTGTGGGCATTGAAGGCGATTGGTGCAATAGTATCGGATAGTGGGTTTTAGTTTAGTTCTATCACCGTCCTATATTCAGCACACAGTTGTTATTGAATGCATGGTGACTTGGCAGGGTTTACACCTCCCTTCATCAATCTACGTTAGTTGAATTAGCTACCTAATGATGTGAAATTCTTGTGACACTTTATGGTATCTTTCTTCGTGCTTCTTGCATTATACCATGGGGAGATATGATATCATAACTATTTTTCATTTGTTGCTACCTGCCAATACCAGCCTACCACCAATCTATTATTAGTTATTCTATACAATAAATTAGGCTCCACAGTCACTTAGCCTCATCAAAATAATTAGGCAAAACAGTGATAATGACAGGTTGACAGTACCACACTAGTCTTTATCTTTGTGTCTACTTGTGTAGGCATGTGAGTGAGATACCTTCCCATCGGCCACCTAGCTATTTGACTCGAGTCTCTCACTCTCGGTTTTAATTTCTTATTCTTAATATTCTCTTTGGACATAAACTTCCAATAAAATCTCCATAAGTAATGTGATAATATCCATAGATTCAATATTTTCCCTTTTGAACCATGTTATTTATATAATAATCAAATCTGATTGATGTGATTTAGTAATAAAATTAATAATAACATTGATTACTATATCCTGCCATAATGAGGATGGTTGGTGGGTTTAATTTCATCCTCAGTACATGTAGGAGTTACCATTGCCAGATCACATAATACTGGGTACTGTTGACTAAGTACACCTTAGACATGTCATCCTTGAATTCGTTAATAATAATAATAATAATTGCAGAATCAATGTTATTAGTGTGGTCATTTGATTTTACTTACTTAACGTATAAAAATAACAGTATAAAAAAAAATACTCAGATTTTTCCTTATTAGAAATTTTTTTAGGTGAATTTCATTAAATAATTTAGATTTATTTTTATTTGAAATTAGCATAAAATTTATGAAATAACAAAAATATATATTAAAATGTGTCATTAAAAAAAACTCCAATTGGCCAGGGATATCCATGGAATTAAACAACAAACAAAATTAAATAAGTAAAGGCACGTGCTATACTTTAGTACCTTACCCATATCCCACCCCTAAAATTAAGAGAAAGAGAGACAAATACAATGATGCAGGTGAAACCGGGTTGAATGCAGTAGGCATAGCATTAAATAGATTTTATATGGATGCTATTTTACCAGAAGATTATTGTCATTGTTGGCTTGGCCATAAAACATCATTGGACAAAAGAAGTTTGATCAAGTTAGCCGCAGAAACACATTTTTGGTTGCGGGCGGGCATGTATGATCGATCGGTTCTTGTTTGAGAACTCATCCAAATAATTAGGACATTCTCTAGCTCATCTGTTTTCAATTGTTAGATAACAAAAGCATTGGTCACATTCATTAAGTACAAAGAGATTACTCATTCATTTGTTGGATATTACATTGGTCTCATTGATTACATGAGATTATCGATTTCGAACCACAAATAGCTTAACGCCTTAACCATTTGAAATCAAAGTTATTTTTTTAATAGATAAGATTACTATGGACTAGAAGCTCTCATTCCAAGTATATAACAGTCATATACCTAAAAAAATCAATTTGATTTAGTAATGCTTAAACTATAGAATAACTGATCAATAAACAATTATTTTTTCCATTACTTACTTATATTTTTTAACTTAAGTAAAAATTTAAAATTTAAATAAAAAGCATTTAAAATGATAAGAGAATATATAAAATTTAAATAAAAAGCATTTAAAATGATAAGAGAATATATATATAGTCTTAATGGCATATTTTATCATTCAATTGTAATTATTCTGTGAATTTTATCACTGAGCTTTTTTTTATAAAATTTACGACCCGGTCAATTCTTAAGCATTTTATCATTGAAGTTTTTTTTTTGCAAATTTTATCGTTTAAATTTTAAATTTTTTTTCATTTGGAAAATACAATTCTTTAATTTAATTAATATTTATTCAAAATATTTTAAATATATTCATAAAATATATTATGTAAATGACTAAAATTGAATAATGTAATATTATACTCACAATTGTGTGAATGATTATCGATTCGCAAACAACCTAGACTCACTTGATAAATTAAAAAGAAAAAAAGAAGAAGACTCGTTTGATAAATAAGTACTCTATACTCATTTTGAGTGCCCGTTGAATTTATCATTCCTATTGTAAGCCTTAATAGTTTATTGCCTTAAATAACCTTTGGTTCCCGTAAAATAAGAGATTTTTAATTTTAATCATTGAAAGATTTAAAGATATTTGTTTTGATGTGTTAGACTCATTGATGAGACAATGAGCTACCAATATCATTGTTGCGCCATCAACAAACACTGCTACTTGATAGAAGGATAAAAACAATTAAATTTTTAAAAGACTAAATTTTTTTAAAGCTCTAAAAAAAAAATGAACATCCTATTTCATAGAGAGAGAACAATATTTAAGCCTAGTCTATTTTGAGAATTGGGCCAGCGTAAATTTTGCTTTAAGGTTCAAATCGACAAGGAAATAAAATTTTCTTTTGTATTTATTTTACCAAATCAAATTGGGACCTGATTATTAGTTTAAACAAGTACCTTGGCAGAATGTTAGAATGAATTCGAAGGATGATAACCTCTGACCAATATTCACCAGAAACGAGACATTAAAACGGGGAAGGGGAGTTAAAAATGACTTCTAGAATACAAGACTCGACTGGAGAAGAATCTGAATCTTTCCTCCGTAGAGGCTGAATCTAAGCACGCCAACACTTTGAAACTTCATGCTTTAGTTCCCCCCAAAGACTTCACTAAGAACCTGCCAACATGACTCTTACCTCACCTCCAAAAATAAAAAGAAACAAAACACTTTACAAGTGCGACAAATTATCAGTATCTTGTTTTTTCTTTCTAAACTCAACAGTTCTCAATTAATACTAATCCCATAAAGGTATACCTTAGTTACACGAGAGCATAGGCTCGAACAGCATCAAAGTCCCTCTCGAGGACAACTTATTTAAGCCTTGAATCCCATTGAAGCCACTTTACAACCGTGGTTCCCACAGTCAAAATGTAGAAATAAATGAAATATTTATTAAAATCAAAACCAGAAACTGCAGAATATATTTATATAATATATTTGTTGTCAATGACTACTTAACACAATTCCCAAGAAGATTAGACAGTAGTAATGAACAGTAGCAAAACTTGAAATTCCATCTGCATAGTCATTAAAGTGAACCATTCACTAGAACAGGAAGCAATTTTCACTTGTAAAAATGTTATCAAACATTCTAAATCTTGTCTGTTTAATTGGTGATTGATCCAAAGGTTTAGAGCTTTCAAACTCTAACCCTCTTGTTACTGCAGCTAGGGCACTTGTATTGCTTGATGTGCTCAGCCTTAGCAGGAGTAATTTTAACACATTTACCATGGAACCATCTTTCACACATATCACAACAGATCCAGAATTCATCAGTGCCATAATTATCACCGCAAGCACCACATGTTGCACCCTGTTCATCATCTTCTTCTTCTTCTCCACTCTCATCCTCTTCTTTGGGTGGTGCAGACATCTTCATCCCCTTGGCCTGAGACTCAGACTGATGGGACTGTTAAAAGGAAGCATCCAAAACAGGAAGACCAAAGTGACTTTCCAGACAAGGGCAGTGATAGAAATGTAAACTAAGAAGCAATTGAAAACAGAATACCACCTTTCCACTTGATTTGCATTTGCTACCATTGTTGTGAGCAGCTGGTTGATCCTTTAATTGCTTAGCACTTCCTGTCACAAGTTCGAAGATTGTCGGCAGATCATTTATCATCTGAAAAAGCCTTTTCCTGTAAATATACATCCGAATCATAATTAGAAGTGAAGAACCTCCTAAATATCATACATGAACTTTTAACCCAACTTTCTCAAGATTCCTAGAATATACTTTTTCTTCTTGAGCTCCTAGAAGAATTTTTTTTTTCATTTTTGTTTTATTCACCCTCCCTACCCCAAAGGCCCAAAGTTTCTGTGAAAGACTCCTTCAATATTGAATTCAATCAGACTAACTTTTACTCATTTAGATATTCCAATTGAATCACCTTATTGTATTTTTAGGATTAGTTTCCCTATTTCCCTATATTTCATAATTTCTTTCATCTAATTAGGACTATGATTTAGTTAACAGTTTATGCTTTATGATTTGTATTCTCTTAATTTCTTCCCACAATACCTAAAACCATATATTTTCAACAGCCTTTAATCTACCTGACTTTTAATTCAATAATTATTTTAATATAAAGGAAACAAAATGATAGATTAGCATAAACTTAATGTCCTAATCTTTTGCTTAATATTATAAACATTATAATTCATATCACTCAATTTAAAAATAAAAAATTGTCCCCCTTTCCCTTTCCCTTCAAAATCTCATTGTTAAACAAACCCTCAATAAAGCTGCAAGCATGGCAAATTATTTTCACTCGCTAATGAAAGTCAAAATACTTAAAACTATAAAAATTATTTAGCTTTTTGAAAGTCTTTACTGCCACAATAGAATACTTTCAATGAAGATACAAGTTAGCAAAATACAATGGTAACATTCAATATGCTACCTCATAAGTCATAATACTATATATGTATCAGTTATACCACTAACTAGAAATCTAAAAGCAGATCTACGAAATCAATGTGTTATTTTCAAGGCCATCATGGCATTCGATCAACATGGGCGCCCAAAATTGTTCTTTGTATTTTAACTTCAGCATTAATAATTCATGTTGTTTGTGGTGATGTAAGTACCCATATTCTGTACTAGGGCCTTAAGATTCACTACAAATGCTGGGGACCTTCAGAAAATTAGTGAAGCTGAAGCCCCTATCCCCACATTCACCTTTTAAACCCATCCTTCACAATTTTAGGCTTAAAATATTTTTCATTCCTTTTTCTTTTAGTCCCTAAACATTTTGTTCCATTTGATGCCTATTTTATTGACATTGTTACTTTTAGTCCCTGTTACCATAAGATTGTTAAGTGATGACAAGGCAAACAATGAGCCACATCATCAATGTACATGTGTACAATATCTACTTGGCATATACAAGGATATTTTGACCATGTCACCTCCCAGACTCATCATGGCAGTAGTCAGATCTCCATAGCCAAAATCCAAAGCCACTTTGCACCCTGACCATAGCACTTTTATTAAAATCTTCTACCTCTTCCTTCTCCGTCACCACCAGAAAACCAATTTGACTCAACTGCAAACCCACTTTGCACATAATTGTTTCCACCGTCCAAGTATACCACCAACAAGCCCATGCCCCCACTGCCAACCGATGCTCTGCCATTGTAGAGATCCTCCAACAACCAAAACCACAAAGTTGCCAACCTCTGCATCCACCATCACAAGTTTCCACACAGCATGAATTCCCAAATCTCAAGACTCAAATCTATGTTCTCTTCTAGCCTTTCCCAAATTCCCTTTCTGACTAACATCACTCAAATCTATGTTGTTTCATGGGTTCTAATATGGTGATCCCAAAAGAAGTGCAAGTTATGGCCAATTATTCACTTTCTTTCTCAAATTTCGACTCTTCCACTAACCTTTGCTTCCCTCTGGTTGGCTGTTATTATTGGCTCTTTATTGTCACTTATGTAGTTATGCTTGGCTCTAATTTCCTGTGGCTCTGATTTGCAGTTATTATGTGCGATTCATGGACTATGGAGGCATGATTGGTTATAGTGGCAGAGATCAGCGGCAAGTTTGATAAGCAACAAGTTGAGGACATTGGGTTTGGGTGACCATGGCACATAGGGGAATTCTCTTGGTGGTAGTTTAGAGATTTGTGGAAGGAAGGATTTCCATGGGATTCATATTTGTAGTGGCTTGGAGTAGTGACAGGCAAATGGGGACTCAGATTGTTATTTTGTTCCAGGGTTTGATTTGGGAAGATGAGTTTGCTTTTTGCTTCATGCTTGTTGGTGTATCAAAATTAAGCTTCACTAGAAACAAGAAATCAGAACTTGGACAATGAAAGAAGCTTTACTTTTTCACACTTTTTATTTGTAATCCCTCCTATTGCATTCTATTATCCTGTGCTGGACTCATTTTCCTACCTCTTTATGCTGCTTTTGTTCATTGATATTTGAGGTTGCTTATGGCCAAAAATTTGATCAAATAAAATTTAATCCTATATACTAACCAATAATATATCACCAAACTCCAAAGTGTTCATACTTCACGATGAACAGAATTTAAACCTCCTAAAGTTTTGAGTTATATGGCATGAAGCCCAATAGTGCAAATGAAGGAAAACCGAAAGTGGAATAAGATAGTAAAAAAAGAGAAACCATGCCAACTAACAGAAAAAGAAGTTCCTTCAGAGTTCAGACAAACATTACAAATTAAATAATTAATTATATTTACAGTAAAATAAGTTACCAAGATATCGCATACAGATAGATGAAGGCATGAAGGGAAAGTAGGTATACATTTAGGCATCTAAATGGTCAGTTAGCATCTAGCAGGGTGAGAAAGAAACATGATTGAGC